>NW_026057576.1:57413838-57523799 GCF_023721935.1 Panthera uncia
CCCCCCCCCAAATGCATGCGTTAAAATCCTTGCCCCCAGTTTGATGGCATTTGGAGGTGGGAATCTTTGGGAGGTGATTAAGTCATGAGTGGGATTGGTGCCTTAATAAAGAGACTCCAGGGAGCTCTCTCCTCCCTTCCACCATGTGAGGGCACAACAATAAGAAGGCTATATCTGTGAACTAGAAAGTGGACTGTCATTAGATACTGAAGCTGCCCAGTGACTTGATCTTGGACTTCCCATGTCCAGAACTTTGAGAAATAATTTCACTTATTTACATGCCAACCAATCTATGATATTTTTTTGTAGCAGCCAAACAGACTTGGCAAATTTAATTCCATGACATTTGTTGAGAATATGGAGAAAGCTTACCAGCATGGCAGACAAGACTACTCTGAGTCAACAGAAGGATTCTCACAAAAAATCACTACTAGGAGGATATTTTCTGGTAAGTTTTCTCCTGATTTTCAACAAATGTCATGGAATTAAAGCTTGCCAAGTTGTGACTTGTTCCTTTTCTGGTTTTATCTTATGTATCCAAATATTTCACAACTTCTGCCCAAATGGCAATGATGAGAATATAAAAATAATCTCAAATTTAGATCCAAAGAGTTTGTAGTTAACTTACCAGGTAGTAAAGAAATGCATAATATTTTGAAGTCATGTTAGGAGCTGAGCTTTTATAAAGATGATTAGATTATTAAATGTGTAGAAAATGTTGAGTACGGAATGGAGGTTGGTTCAGAAACTGTAAGTCAAGAAAGATGTGATTATGTAACAGAAACAAAGAACACCCTCATTTCAGTGGATTTATACAACCACAATTATTTCTTCATACCACATCCCTATCACAGATCAGCCAGAAGACTGCTTATCATGGTCATTCAGAGATTCAGGCTGACAGGCTGCATCTCAAAACACGTTACCATGATTACAGAGGCAGGGAATAGAGAATGAAATGAACAACACCCAAGGATCTGCCCAGAAGTGTCAAATTTTACTTCTGTTCATGGTTTATTGGGTAAAGAAAGTAACATTACCAAGTTTAGTTCTTGTGGGAGAAAAAGTAAAATTGAATGTGAAAGAAAAATTAAACCAGAATGAGAAGAATTAATGACTACCACACACAAGTAATAAAGAACACTAATTGCATTAAGAGTATAAAGAAGAAAATTGATTAGATAGGGATTTTTAAGGTAGAATCTATAGGACAGTTAGACATGAGATACTGTTTCCATTGTTGCTTACATTTGCTTTTTAGTAACATACCTGCATTTCATCTTTTGCTTCTTAATTTTTTTTTTTTAGTGTCTGTTTATTTTTGAGAGAGAAAGATACAGAGTGTGAGTGGGGCAGGGGCAGAGAGAGAGGGAGACACAGAATTTGAAGCAGGCTCCAGGCTCTGAGCTGTCAGCACAGAGTCCAATGTGGGGCTCGAACACACAGGCTGGGAGATCATGACCTGAACCGAAGTCAGTGGCCCAACCGACTGAGCCACCCAGGCGCCCTCCTCTTTTACTTCTTAAAAACTTTAACACAGACTTGACTATAGGGTATGAGTAGAATGGAAGCAAAGTAATTCAGAAGGTCTTTGCACTTGTAAACATGAGTATCCAAAAGGTTATTGATGTAATTTATTCAAAAGAAAGCCATAAGCAGGAAGTTGATTTGAGGAAAATATTGCTTTTTTTAGGCATCCAAATTGAGATGAAAACAGGATATAGATTGGAATCTAAAAAGAAACATTTCAGAGTCAGAAGTCTCAAAGAGCTGTTGAATCTCTGATAAACCAAAAGCCTAGGTACCCACAAATTGGAATGTCATTGAGCAATGATATGGAAATCCAGGCAGAAATAATGAACAATTGATTAATGACCTAAATTCTAACATTTGTATTTCACAAAAATATGGGGAGGGGGTATTTCCTAGTGTTGAAATTAAAACATAAACTCTAACCAGAATACAACAAAGGCAGGGCACCTTGGTGGCTCAGTCAATCAAGTATCTGACTCTTGATTTCAGCTCAGGTCATGAGGTTCAGGGAATGATCTCATGGTCTTGAGATTGCATCCCACATCAGGCTGTGTACTGGGCACAGAGCCTGCTTAAGATTGTCTCTCCCCTTCTCCTTCTGCCCTCCCCCACTTGCTCTCTCTCTCTCTCTCTCAATAAGGAAGAAAAAGGATACAATAAGGACAAAAGGATGCGAATCACATTTCTTATCCACTTGCTTGAGAGTTAATCCAAATACTCTTGAAATGTAGAGATAACTTTACTTTTATATTCTAATTTAATATTCAGATAGTTGAACCACTTTTTTAAAAATTTAAAAAGATTGGTAAGAAGCAAGTATAACAGAAATTATAACACAAAATTTAGAAAAACATTGGTTTTTCATATAATTACTGTTCATAATCTTATTACTATACCTTTTAAAAGGTACTGTATAATGACAATAACAACAACAACAACAAAAGTCTGGTAATCACTCTTATCATTTTATTTTATATATGTTTGCTGGTTAATTAGTTCCACTGGAAACCGCTTACTTACCAATAGAAATCAGCTTCTATTTAGATAACAGTAACTGACAAGAAAATGGCTTTGTTAAGCTATTAAGATATATTGATAAAAATGATAACATGACATAACATTCCTTTCTAAAAAAATGGTATCTGAAGGTATTGTTTTAGTGTTTGGTATGGCTTCTATTAGACATCTACCCTGAAAATTTTGCATATACTAAGCCTATACAAATTCTGTTTGTTTTCAGTCTTTTCCCTCATAGGCTTAACACCTCATGAACAACATTTCAAATATATGTGTAAAACATAACCTTATGAATTTATGGTTTTCAAACTCAATTAGATCAGTTTTTCTATCTTAATTCTTCTTCTTAATGTACTTTTGGAAGAAGCATGCTTAATCTGACAGTGCAAGAAATGTAGGAGTAATGCAGGTCAAGAGAGATGTAAAGTAAAAGGTTTAGAGTTCTGCATATATGTGAAAACTAGAGGGAAGACAGAATGTGTTGGAAAATATCCAGAATCTGGAATATGAAATATGGCGGAATTATTGATGAGCTATTGTGCATGTCATGGTAAATAATTCAATACTTATTCTACATGTAAAAGGAAATCATGACATGGCTTTCAGGAGAACCATAATTCAATCCAAACTTTTATAAAAAATAATTTTATATATTTGGAGAAGGATTAATTGGAGAGAAGCAAGACTGCTGAATACAATAAGGAGGGAACCAAAGTGGAGGGGCAAGAGAGATATTTGGAAGCTAATTGATACAATTTAGTGATTGATAGAAGGGGAAAAATGAAGAATATGATGGCATAAAAATGAGTCTGAAGATTTAAAATTTTTTAAATGTTTATTTATTTATTTTTCTTTTTTACATTTTTTTTAACGTTTATTTATTTTTGAGACAGAGAGAAACAGAGCATGAACAGGTGAGGAGCAGAGAGAGAGGGAGACACAGAATCTGAAACAGGCTCCAGGCTCTGAGCTGTCAGCACAGAGCCCGACGCGGGGCTCGAACTCACGGACCGTGAGATCATGACCTGAGCCGAAGTCAGACGCTTAACCGACCAAGCCACCCAGGCGCCCCGATGTTTATTTATTTTTGAGAGACAGAGTGTGAGTGGGGGAGGGGCAGCGGGAGACGGAGACACAGAATTTGAAGCAGGCTCCAGGCTCTGAGCTGTCAGCACAGAGCCTGACATGGGGCTCGAACCCACCAACTGTGAGATCATGACCTGAGCCAAAGTCGGATGCTCAACCGACTGAGCCACCCAGGCACCCCTGAAGTTTTTAATATAAACATTAATTTGCATGTCATTTGATGAGAGAAGGAGCCCTGGAAGGAACAAATATTGAGTAAAATATTAACTTAATGTGTAATGTGTTTGAATTGTGGGGTAGATGGTTGGAAAGACATTTGTGCTGGACATGTGCATTATGAGCCACTATGTGGCAGTAAATCCATTCAAGAGGGTATTTTTTGCCTAGGAAGTCTATGTAGTGTTAAAAAAAAAAAAAGGAGGTCCTGGAAATGAGCTGCTAATTATACCAATATTTTCAGAATGGGAAAAGCTGAAATATCAGCAAAATAGAATGAATAGAAATTTGCTGTACAGATAAGAGAGAAAGATCAGGAAAGTGTAATCAAAAAAATAAAAGTTGATAGAATAATGAAGATAGGTATAGATTTGTATGTCTAAATAACACAAGGCTCAAAAGATTGAATTGACAATATGGTGGAAAAATCAACCACATGGAGGCCGCCTATAAACCAGAAGGACAAAGCATGAGGAGGAGCATGTTCATTAAAGACAAAAACAAACCAAAAAACTCCAGAGGAACAAAAAAAGCATGGAATAATTTGTCTATAGAATGTTTGACCAAAAGATGAGTTCAGTTTCAACTAAAACTACAAATCCACAAATAAAAATACGAAATCCACATGTTAGCTCAAAGTCAAATCTATAATTTTATTTCTTATGTTTTGTAATGTTTGGATAGTTGGTTTCCATAACAAAATTATTGGCTAGTAACAGATTAGTTAAACAGTGTGCCTATAAAAATGCATAATTAAATACTATTTACCATTAAATTATTTATAACAATAAATCATGACGAACTCAAGTTAACAAAATTATCTTAATGTATCTAATGGGAAGGACAATTCTTATTGAGTTACAGAATTTCAATATGTAAGAAACAATTTTCCACTAAGATGAATTATTAAAGGTAATTAATAACTAGGGTAAATATCAACATTCTTACAGATTATCACAGTCTGTGTGATGTATCTGAGTATGTATAATTCATACTTGATTTTACTTTTCATGTACAAGTCACAATGAAGAGACTTTCAGTTGGTTCAGAGTTCTATACAAAATATCAAATATTTGAGCTTGAATCTTAGTTACCTAAATGGTTCTCATCTTTAAACTACCAATAATGTCATGCATACATTTATAGGGTTTTTGTAAAAATTAAATGTAACTATTATAAAATGTTAAATAAGCTGTAATGCCAAACATACAAATATGCACAAATACACACTTATATATGTATTATTTATACATATATGTATTATTTTATTTAACTTTATTAAGGACATAAAAGGCACATTATCAATTTATGTTAATTTGTGAGATAAATTTTTTATCTCTAATGCAGTAAGGACAAACATAAAAATGTAAAATCATAGTATTGACATTACTCATAAAATATTTACTTCAATACTGAAATAATTTTACTTTCTTATATGCTTTCTATTGCATATTATATGCATTATATTAATTGATTGCATATGAACAGAAGTAGAAATTTCAATGTTCCAGCTCTTATTGATGAATAATGCCAATATAAATGCCTGTTTCCAATCTGCCTAAGCAAAGTCAGGAAAAATTATAACTTGGAGTCTTCATACCCAAATCTGCTGTTACCTGTTTATCATTCTAGACCTGTAATGATTATTAAACTATTACTTCTTAACCATTCACTTTTAAAACATTTCAAAAGTTATATGGTATAAAGAACAGAATTGACTTGGTATTGTCTACTTTCTCAATTGCTTTAGACTATAGTTAATTCCCACTGGTATATTCTGTATATGAGCAAATGAGTATTTCTGGCTTTTAGAATATGGAGTATATAGTTCAATAATTTTTAATGTTGAAAATAATATATGTCATTGCTGAACTCTACTATCTTTTTATGCATTACAAGTGCATTATTCATAGTTTTTACACTGTGTGGAAGACACTGTAATTAAGTAGCAAAAATTGCTCAATGATAATTTATAAATCTTGAATATAGTAGTATAGAATATGGAGACATTCCTTATTAGCACAATATTTATAAGGCAAATCTCCCAATCTGTGATATATGGGGGACAAATTGTAAGAGATATTAATAAAATATTTGTGAAAAAGAGGATTTCACAAACTGGTAAACAATACATACTCTATCCCCTCTTAATGATCTACAAAATTCACTTGCTACCATTAAAACACTATATAATTTCATTCATATGTGGAATTTAAGAAACAAAGCAAATGAACAAAGTGGGAAAAACGAGAGAGAGGGAGGCAAACCAAGAAACAGATTCTTAACTATAAGGAAGAAACTGATGGTTACCAGAGGGGAGATGTGAGAGGGATGGGTGAAATAGATGATGGGGATTAAAGAGGGCACTTGTGATGAGCACAGGGTGTTGTATGGAAGGTTGAATCACTAAATTGTACACCTGAAACTAACATTACACTGGAATTTAAATAAAAACTTAAAATAAAGTAAAATCTATAATAAATCACTAGACAAAAAATAATATTGTCAATATAGTATCACGTAAATCAATTTTAGTACAGAATTACTTCATCATAATGTGGCTATGGTTATTTTGCAGAACATTATTTTCCAGTATTATGGGATGACACTTTCAAAGATGGTTATTTAAAACTGATTTTTTAAAAATCATCATGTATTATGAAGCACTGTACTCCAAGTATTGTTCTAGGAACTTTAGAAATATTATATGGTTTAAGCATAACAAAGCTGTGACATAAGTAGAATTTAAATATCCACTATCAGTGAGAAAACTGATGTACAGACAGCTAAATTAAATTTCTCTTGATCACACAAGTACAGAGTTCTAGATTTAGGATTTGGACCCAGAGGATGTGGTTCTGGAGTCCAGGCTCAATATGCTGCACTGGATAGCATTTGCATTTTTAATTTTTTAGTGTTTATTTATTTATTTTGAGAAGGAGAGAGAGAGAGTGCAAGCATGGAGGGGCAGAGAGAGAGAGAGAGAGAGAGAGAGAGAGAGAGAATCCCAAGCAAGCTCCATGCTGTCAGCGCAGAGCCCAACATGGGGCTCAAACCCATTATAAGATCATGACCTAAGTCGAAATCAAGAGTCGGTGGCTTAACCCACTGAGCCACCCAGGCGTCCCTGGATAGCATCTCCATTTTATCTTTATTTATTTCATTTCACCTCATTTTACTTTACAGATGCAGATACTAGAATTGGTTGTATAGATTAGGTTGAGTCTATCTATCCACACCTGCTTCTGCAGTGGGAGCACACTGCATCCTGCGTCACAGTGATTCATTCCACAGGAGAAAGTACCTCCAAATAGAGCCTGGACTGGAATGATAAGAAGTTCTCATGACGACAGAGCAGTAGCAGATACCACTGAGGCTAACATACATAGTGAGAGACGTTAGAACTCTGAAGATAATAGCTTGAGTGGACATATTTCTGATCCTGAAAAGGACATCCCTGGAAATTTTTAGAGTAGGATTGAGTAAGAGGCTACAGCTTCTGTATTAAAAGAAGGAAAAGCAGCCAATAAAACAGGTGATTTTAGTAACTATATGCATGCAACTATTTCACAGTCTGGGTAATTCCTGGAAATTCTAGTGACTTATTCTTTGTCTTCCTCAAATTGAAACACATACATAGGGAATAATGTTCATAGGTGAAGGAGATGTTAATTCTACTATAAATTAAAAGTGTGTTCGATAAATGGACATTAAAAATGGATCTTGTAGGTTTTTAAAATGAATATAGTGTTATTCGTTTTCAACATTTGAATCCAGTCTGCCTAGATAGGCTTGTGATTCGGTTATGGTGCTAGCAGTTCAGCCAGTTGGGACAAGAATTGAGGGATTTGCACTATGGATATTCTTGTTACACAATAAGTAGGACAACGGTTTCTGAAAGAGTGAAATTCACCAAACTTGGGCTCAGGAGACTGATTGTGTGTGTGTGTGTGTGTGTGTGTGTGTGTGTTTGATCATTCAGTTACTGGTGGCTTAACTTTTTGATGTTGTATAATTCTTATGTTATTTAATTTCTTCCCCTTAGTGTGTAAAACTCCAGAATTTGTAAAGTATTTGAAAAACTCAAGATTGTTTTGGGGTCAAATACTAAAAGATGTGCTCATGCGTTTGCAAGCATATGTCCTCTCTATAGATGGTCAGACACCAAAGGAGGTTAAGAGGAAGTCTCCTTGGGTGTACTGTGTTGGAACTCAATGTGTTACACACAAATTGTTATATACAGTAGTGGTTAGGTAGTTGTTTTACAGTCACATTGATAATCTCACATACATACAGGGAAGCATTTATTGATTACCTCCTGTATACTAGGTGTTGTTTTAGCATTAGAAAAACATTGGTAAGCCAGACACAGTCCCATCTTTCATTATAGTTCCACAGTCTTTGTGACGTCCGGCACATGAGAGCCAAGAGCTGTCAATGCTAAGATGGGGATAAACACAGGCAAAGGGTAGACTAGGTGATACAGCCCAGGCTTTGTGAATAACAAAAAATTTGTTTCCATAAGGACTGACGTAGAAGCTCAGACATGAAGAATGCCTAATCATTATCTGAAGAAGGAAGGGCACTACAAGATGAGAACAAATGCAAAGACCTGGGGGGTAAGATGAATGAGGTATTTGGGAATTACTATTAAAGTTTGGCCTGCACATTATGTTTAAGAATAAGAAATGGTGCTGGGGTGCCTGGGTGGCTCAGTTGATTAAGCGTCAGACTTCAACTCCAGTCATGGTCTCATGGTCCATGAGTTTGAGCCCTGTGTAGGGCTCTGTGCTGACAGCTCTGAGCCTGGAGCCTGCTTCAGATTCTGTGTCTCCCTCTCTCTCTGCCCCTCACCCACGTATGCTCTGTTTCTCTCTCTTTCAAAAATGAATAAACATTAAAAACATTTTTAAAGAGTAAGAAATGGTACTGATGAGACAGTATTTGTTGGCAGGATCCAGACCATTACAGAAATTTCCCCAGAAAAGGCATTTAATGCTGGAAAAAAGTAACAACACTTGTTCGTGATTCCTAGCCTGCTTTCCAAGCTATATGAGGTTGATAAAATTAAGTTCTGTCAACATAGAGCATTGCTCCCTTTATGTCTTTTTCTTCCTTCCTTTCAACCTTTTGTCCTAGAAATGCAGGACTCTCATGGGCATATCTCTACTGCTTTTGAATGTTCTTGATGCAGAAATAGATGTGATGGTGCTAATGATGTGATGGTAACTCAGTTAATGCTAAAATGACTAGAGTACATCCGTGTTCCAGGCATAATTGTCTACTGGGCACACCAAGGAATCCAGTCTCAGCAGGAATCTCTGGAACCATCAGGGGACCTTCATGAAAATGGTCTCATGTGCCTTGTTTACTCTGGAGACTTCATTAATGTTTCTTTATTATCACAATGGGAACATTCTATCTAAGATTTGTCAATTTATAAATATGCTTAGTCTCTGAAGTCCCCATTTCATATTTATTTATGGGAAAAAAGATGATTTGAGCCCTACAACATTTATTTTATGTTGCATTTTCATATATATATATATAATATTTATTTATAATTTATTATATATATAATTTTTGAGAGAGAAAGAGTGTGAGGGAGGAGGCGTAGAGAGAGAGAAGGAGACACAGAATCTGAAGCAGGCTCCAGGCTCTGAGCCATCAGAACAGAGCCTGACATGAGACTTGAACTCACAAACTGTGAGATCATAACCTGAACCGAAGTCGTATGCTTAACCAACTGAGCCACCCAGGCTCCCTTTATTGCATGTTCTTAGTTTCACTTCAGGTAAGATGTTACAAGTCATAGGTACAATTGAGTCTGTCAATATTTTCCTTACACTGTCTCTTCCAATTTTTCAAGTAAAATATTGATAATTTTAATTAAGTATACTTTATCAAATATGAATAATTCAAACAGTGAAGCAGTAGAGAGAATGATTGCTTTATAAATCATTTATTCCATTATATTCAGACATATGTTTTATAATAATCACAATTTGGGTGTAAAACATATAAATTAGACCAAATTTGGGGAAACACTAGAGATGGTAATGACTTAAAAACAGCTGATGTGATTCATAATAGTCAACTGATATTTTAAACCTGATTGGGTAATAACTGCTATTTATTATAGTGTTATCAAATCATGGTGGCTTTAGGCTATTTCCAGGAATAAATTTCAGCTTTGATGGAAAAATATTTTCTTACACTAAAAATATTCAAAATAATACCTTTACAGAAGCAATTAGACAGGAGTTTAAAAGGCTCCGTTGAAAAGCTAACCTACTTATTTGGGTCAATATATTCTTTTAAGTATCTCTTTGAAGAGGGCCATAGTCTAGGAAACTGAATTTACCAACTTTTGGTGTCAAACATTAATATCAATAATTAAAATGTTAAAATGCATTTCATATAAATGTTCTTTAGAAACTTGCTCAAGCATAAAGAAATTAAAGGAAAAGTTTTACTTTGAGATGCCAATTATAGATTCTATTGAAAATTCTACATAGTTTATTAAAATATTCAAAATCTCATTTAAGTTGAAATTATTATGTAAAATGCCATTAAAATCACTGGCTCTCATGGTAATCAATGTTCAATAGAAGAATGGATAAGCTCAACATTTAAAGAATCTTTCAATTTACTGCCAATCTTCAAAATAAAGACTTTTAATTATTTTGGCACACCCCAATGTATTATTCTATACAGAAAAGAAAGTGGCCTGTATAATACAATTGGTTCTAGTATCTTTGGGTATACATAGAGGGAGTATAAAGTACGAGAAGTAACAGTTGTTAGGAATTTTAAAACAAATGTTAGTAAGGAGTCTTAAATTTTTTCTTGGGTACCAGCAAAGTAACTTTGCTTCAGTTTTTCTTAACCTCCAAAATGGAAATCATGTGCTATTTCACAGGTTCCTATGAGTTTAAAATGAGAAAATTAAGGGTGAGAACACTTACAAGGCACAGAATCAAACCATATGATTTACTTTTATGACAATTGGTAAAATGAACGTAATGCTACATAGTAGCATAATTTTGAAGATTAAATGAGATAATAAAATAAAAAACAAGTGTCTGACATACTGTATGTGCTAAATAAAGTATTTGTTACAGTAAGACAATAATAACATGCCACTTTGAACTTATTTATAATGTCATTTTTATAAAGACAGACACATTAAAATATGATATGTATGCCATTTAATGAAAGTAAAACTTATTGTTTCGAATGAATTCTTTAGATTTATTAACTTAAATTTTCTGTGCCAAACCTAAAAAATTGGGTTAAATTGTCAACATTTCATCGTGTCCTACAATTTGTTTCTTTATATAATTCTTAGTCTTTCTCGGAGTCTTCTCGGTGTCTGTTACAGACACATTGACGTATGCGGCTTCTTCTGAAAATAAAATTTACCATCAATCTCAGGTCAACATTTAACAACTATCTAGTTACTAATACATCTTATATCTCAATAAAGAAGAAAACACAGGGGCGCCTGAGTGGCTCAGTCGGTTGAGCGGCCGACTTCGGCTCAGGTCACGATCTCGCGGTCTGTGAGTTCGAGCCCCGCGTCGGGCTCTGTGCTGACAGCTCAGAGCCTGGAGCCTGTTTCTGATTCTGTGTCTCCCTCTCTCTGACCCTCCCCTGTTCATGCTCTGTCTCTCTCTGTCTCAAAAATAAATAAAACGTTAAAAAAAAAAAAGAAGAAGAAAACACATGTAGGGGCGCCTGGGTGGCTCAGTTGGTTGAGCGTCTGACTCTTGGTTTGTGTTCAGGTCATGATCTCATGGTTCATGAGTCTGAGCCCCACGTCGAGCTCTGCACTGAGCATGGAGCCTGCTTAGAAGTCTGTCTGTCCCTCTCTGTCTCTCCCCCACATGCCTCTCTCTCTCTGCCAAAATAAATAAATAAACATTGAAAAAATAGGAAGAAAACACATGTAATAAATGTTGTGAGTGTAGTTTGCTATATTGCTAACTGTTTTTCAAGGGAATGGATGTGAAAACTATCCTGTAATGTTGGTAGAGAAATGTTTAAAAACGTGTAATAAAGATGATTATGAGAGAGAAAAATATTAAAATTTGCATCTCGGTGTTGTTTTAAATGTATGCTCAAGAACATATCCTTTATTCAGTAAATGCTGAGAGACTTAGCACACAGGGACAGAAGTAGTTAGGGAAAAAGTTGCTTTCTCTATCAGTGTAAATGAAATACAAGTTTGCCATGGAATTAGAATAGAAGTTCTGGATTTCTAAACTATCTTGAAGAAGTTGCATCCAAATTTGATGAGACAATACTGCATGTAGAAAAAATGCAATTTAGCTAGGAGGGTCCATTCCTTCAAAGCTTAAAGGCTTATTAAACATTGCATAAAGTGTGAAGCAGTCTACTCAAAAAAAGAAGGAGAGAGAAATTTCTGTTATGTTCTCACTGCTCTAAGACTGATTTTCAACATGGCTCTCTATCCACTCACTTCAAAGTCAGGTCAGAGCTATCAGTCTTGTCTTTCTCTACCCTGGTGGAGGAACATTTGTAAAACTAGATGAAAATCCGATCTAAAGTGACAATTATAATTTCAAAGCACAAAATCCGGTAATATAGGTAATGAGTGAAGAATTTAATAAAGCAAATTTGTTTCAAAATTAGTAAAAAAAAAAAAACCCTACAAAATGAAAATTGAAGACATTCAAGGTTAGAAAAGAAGTTTGTCTGAGCTTTTTCACTTAGGGTCAAAGTGACTTTCTAGCACAGTGATGAACAGGGATTATAAAATAAATGATGATAAAATCATAAGGAAAAGAACCACCTTGTCACATTTACCCTATCTCTGTGCCTTATTCTATATCTTTCAGAATCAGCACAAATGACAATTATAGGCAGATGTTTTGCTGGATGTTTCTTCTTTTGTGAGAAATAATAAAGTTAGGGAATGAATATGAATAACTGCACTGAAGAGAGATCAAAACTATAGATTTTGAGCAAGACACTAAATAAGGCATATTAAGCTTAAAGCCTTCTGAAGAATTTTCATTGGTATGAGTTCTCAGACAGAAGGGTCCATATTAATGTAACAAGTTTTAGACCTACATTTTTAATATCTGAGGAAAATAATGGTAAACAATGAGAGCAATGCAGTTAAAGAAATCTCAGCTCCTTGTTGCATGTGTAAATACATGTTTGATGTTTTGTAAAAGATGTTAAGCAGATCTGGTGTCTGGTATATTTCCTGTCTCTATTAATGAGAAAACCCAGAATACACTATATAAAATGTACAATTAGAGATTCAATTAACTCTATAAACTATTTTTGGAGAGTAGTAATTGGTACAAGATTGTGAAACTGGGTTAAAATTTTCTGCATCTCTGATGGTAATTCATGTACATTAGTCAGTTCAAACAGCCATTATTAAATCCTCTAAAGTAAATCATTCATTTAGAGTTAATTATGCCCTAACACTTCACCAGTATGATGCTAGGTCTATGGATAAATAAAGGAAGAAGAGACCTTGTTCTTAACTCAAAATATTGTGGAAGAGAAAAACAGAAAATAAAATCGCATGAACAAGGAGGTAGCTCAGCATGGGAAGAAATGCACAATTTCAACCCACAATGACCTCTAATGAGTTTAAGATAAGCCACAAATCATCAACATGGCTGTCAAAGCTCTGCCTGATTTGACCCCCAAGTGATATGATCCTTGGTTTTCCTTTTAGCTGTATTAAATTATACACACTCACAAATTCCCAGCCACACTGTCTTTCTGTCAATTGCCTATTCTATGGGCTAGGATTGTCCCCCTCACTTGGAGCTTTTGCACTTGGTATTCCTTTATGCTAAAATAATTTCATTACAATTCTTTCCATAAGTGGTTCTTTATTTTCCTCCAGGTCTCATTATGAATGTCAACTCCTCAGAAAGCTTTCTCCATCTTGCTATTTGAAGCACGGGGTCTGCCTATTATTTTTGTACCTTTGTAACCTTCTCATTTATCTTGAAATTCTCTATTTAGTTGTTTTTTTACTTGTTGGTGTTGGCTGTCTTCCCCACTAGAATAGATGATGTGTGAAGCCAAAACATACTTGTATTCTTTCCCAAGCTATCCTCAGTACTTAGCAGCCCCAATTTCCTCATCTGTAAAACGGGGATAAATTGTACTATGGTTTTATGGGGGTGATTTTGCAAATTAAATAAGCAAATGCATCTGAATATTTAAAAAGTATACTAGTCTACAGTGATTGCTAAAACAATGTTAGTTATATATATTCTCACATTTAAATTTTTGTAATAAGTTTTGTATGTCTCAAGTGTTTGGTGACAAGGGAGAATAAATATTGTGTTTAAATATTGTGTTTATAGAAATACAGAAGTTTCATATTTTATATATGATGGATACCAATGATAGAATTTACAGACATAATGGAAATACTTTGTCTTTTACTACATTTTCAATTTTAGGATGACATCTTTTCTTTTTATTATCAGATTATCTGCAAAATTTAAATGGCTATAATGATGAGCAGTTACAGAGTGAGATATCTTTGGGAATCAAATTGGCCTGTATCATTACTGCCTTCTTGAAAAACTGATGTTGTACCATTAGCATTATATATGAACCTGTGGTGGTCTTATGAGCTTGTGATTATGAAGGAGAAGGCAGATGAGAGCAGTTCAGGTCTTACACACTCTCACGAGACATTAAAAGGAAATCAAAAACAAGATGCAATTAAAATACTAAATTTGAAGGATAGAAAAATTCTGTTACTTTGTAAAAAAGCTTTTTATAAAGAAGGGCAATTTCCATTACCATACTTTCTAATTATCTTAAAAATTGGCAAAATAGTGATTCTAAGTGGAAGAGAAATTTGAAAGGAAGAGAGTCCTAAGTTGAAAGGATGTAAAGCAAAACAGGGTCTCCTGTGACAGGAGAGAATGTCAGTAATGGGGCTGGGGAAGCAGAAGGAAGATTTGTGGGAATGTCTTAAATGCACTTTTTATACCAAAAAACACTTAAACACGTAATTAGACAACTGGGTCTGAACAATCTTTTCTGAGACCTAATGCTCTACAATGTATTCAAGCTGTCATTCTTTCATTTGAACATTATTAAAGTCACGGCATTTAATTTTTCTAACTTCATAAAAAAGTAATGAAATTAATGACATTCTGTGTTTTATCTTTTCCCCATCTTCACCTCTATCATAGTTCATATAATCATTTTCTAAATAACACTCTTTACTTCTGTTGATTGCTCTCTCAATTAATTAAGTTTTCTTGTGATTTTAAATATTAGTTCTCTATGCTTCTTTAGTAATTTTATGCTCCATTTTCTCAATTAGGAGTTATAGCTATGGGCAATATGCCATTACAAGGCAGGTTCATAGGTTACATACTATGATTTTCTTCTAAATGTGAGCTGACTGTGTAGAAGTCACCTACATGGTGAAAAAAGAAAAGAGGGTGGAATTATTGTAACCTTTCCTTATTTATATGAGCCTTCAGGTTTCTATCAGACTTAATTATGTCAATACAACAGATACTTTCAAAGTACAAAT
This sequence comes from Panthera uncia, assembly GCF_023721935.1. NCBI lineage: Eukaryota > Metazoa > Chordata > Mammalia > Carnivora > Felidae > Panthera > Panthera uncia. The sequence goes on from NW_026057576.1 coordinate 57,429,254, forward strand.
TGCTTTTGAGGAAACTGGGAGAGAAGCAGTTGATAACTTAAAAAGTCAGTCTAGTATTTATTTTCTATTTTTTTTTTATTTTTTTATTTTTTATTTTTTAATATATGAAATTTACTGTCAAATTGGTTTCCATACAACACCCAGTGCTCATCCCAAAAGGTGCCCTCCTCAATACCCATCACCCACCCTGCCCTCCCTCCCACCCCCCATCAACCCTCAGTTTGTTCTCAGTTTTTAACAGTCTCTTATGCTTTGGCTCTCTCCCACTCTAACCTCTTTTTTTTTTTTCTTCCCCTCCCCCATGGGTTTCTGTTATGTTTCTCAGGATCCACATAAGAGTGAAACCATATGGTATCTGTCTTTCTCTGTATGGCTTATTTCACTTAGCATCACACTCTCCAGTTCCATCCATGTTGCTACAAAAGGCCATATTTCATTTTTTCTCATTGCCACGTAGTATTCCATTGTGTATATAAACCACACTTTCTTTATCCATTCATCAGTTGATGGACATTTAGGCTCTTTCCATAATTTGGCTATTGTTGAGAGTGCCGCTATAAACATTGGGGTACAGGTGCCCCTATGCATCAGTACTCCTGTATCCCTTGGATAAATTCCTAGCAGTGCTATTGCTGGGTCATAGGGTAGGTCTATTTTTAATTTTCTGAGGAACCTCCACACTGCTTTCCAGAGCGGCTGCACCAATTTGCATTCCCACCAACAGTGCAAGAGGGTTCCTGTTTCTCCACATCCTCTCCAGCATCTATAGTCTCCTGATTTCTTCATTTTGGCCACTCTGACTGGCGTGAGGTGATATCTGAGTGTGGTTTTGATTTGTATTTCCCTGATAAGGAGCGACGTTGAACATCTTTTCATGTGCCTGTTGGCCATCCGGATGTCTTCTTTAGAGAAGTGTCTATTCATGTTTTCTGCCCATTTCTTCACTGGGTTATTTGTTTTTCGGGTGTGGAGTTTGGTGAGCTCTTTATAGATTTTGGATACTAGCCCTTTGTCCGATATGTCATTTGCAAATATCTTTTCCCATTCCGTTGGTTGCCTTTTAGTTTTGTTGGTTGTTTCCTTTGCTGTGCAGAAGCTTTTTATCTTCATAAGGTCCCAGTAATTCACTTTTGCTTTTAATTCCCTTGCCTTTGGGGATGTGCCGAGTAAGAGATTGCTACGGCTGAGGTCAGAGAGGTCTTTTCCTGCTTTCTCCTCTAAGGTTTTGATGGTTTCCTGTCTCACATTCAGGTCCTTTATCCATTTTGAGTTTATTTTTGTGAATGGTGTGAGAAAGTGGTCTAGTTTCAACCTTCTGCATGTTGCTGTCCAGTTCTCCCAGCACCATTTGTTAAAGAGACTGTCTTTTTTCCATTGGATGTTCTTTCCTGCTTTGTCAAAGATGAGTTGGCCATACGTTTGTGGGTCTAGTTCTGGGGTTTCTATTCTATTCCATTGGTCTATGTGTCTGTTTTTATGCCAATACCATGCTGACTTGATGATGACAGCTTTGTAGTAGAGGCTAAAGTCTGGGATTGTGATGCCTCCTGCTTTGGTCTTCTTCTTCAAAATTACTTTGGCTATTCGGGGCCTTTTGTGGTTCCATATGAATTTTAGGATTGCTTGTTCTAGTTTCGAGAAGAATGCTGGTGCAATTTTGATTGGGATTGCATTGAATGTGTAGATAGCTTTGGGTAGTATTGACATTTTGACAATATTTATTCTTCCAATCCATGAGCAGGGAATGTCTTTCCATTTCTTTATATCTTCTTCAATTACCTGCATAAGCTTTCTATAGTTTTCAGCATACAGATCTTTTACATCTTTGGTTAGATTTATTCCTAGGTATTTTATGCTTCTTGGTGCAATTGTGAATGGGATCAGTTTCTTCATTTGTCTTTCTGTTGCTTCATTGTTAGTGTATAAGAATGCAACTGATTTCTGCACATTGATTTTGTATCCTGCAACTTTGCTGAATTCATGTATCAGTTCTAGCAGACTTTTGGTGGAGTCTATCGGATTTTCCATGTATAATATCATGTCATCTGCAAAAAGCGAAAGCTTGACTTCGTCTTTGCCAATTTTGATGCCTTTGATTTCCTTTTGTTGTCTGATTGCTGATGCTAGAACTTCCAGCACTATATTAAACAACTGCGGTGACAGTGGGCATCCCTGTCGTGTTCCTGATCTCAGGGAAAAAGCTCTCAGTTTTTCCCCGTTGAGGATGATGTTAGCTGTGGGCTTTTCATAAATGGCCTTTATGATCTTTAAGTATGTTCCTTCTATCCCGACTTTCTCAAGGGTTTTTATTAAGAAAGGGTGCTGGATTTTGTCAAAGGCCTTTTCTGCATCGATTGACAGGATCATATGGTTCCTCTCTTTTTTTTTGTTAATGTGATGTATCACGTTGATCGATTTGCGAATGTTGAACCAGCCCTGCATCCCAGGAATGAATCCCACTTGATCATGGTGAATAATTCTTTTTATATGCTGTTGAATTCGATTTGCTAGTATCTTATTGAGAATTTTTGCATCCATATTCATCAGGGATATTGGCCTGTAGTTCTCTTTTTTTTACTGGGTCTCTGTCTGGTTTAGGAATCAAAGTAATACTGGCTTCATAGAATGAGTCTGGAAGTTTTCCTTCCCTTTCTATTTCTTGGAATAGCTTGAGAAGGATAGGTATTATCTCTGCTTTAAATGTCTGGTAGAACTCCCCTGGGAAGCCATCTGGTCCTGGACTCTTATTTGTTGGGAGATTTTTGATAACCGATTCAATTTCTTCGCTGGTTATGGGTCTGTTCAAGCTTTCTATTTCCTCCTGATTGAGTTTTGGAAGAGTGTGGGTGTTTAGAAATTTGTCCATTTCTTCCAGGTTGTCCAATTTGCTGGCATATAATTTTTCATAGTATTCCCTGATAATTGTTTGTATCTCTGAGGGATTGGTTGTAATCATTCCATTTTCATTCATGATTTTATCTATTTGGGTCATCTCCCTTTTCTTTTTGAGAAGCCTGGCTAGAGGTTTGTCAATTTTGTTTATTTTTTCAAAAAACCAACTCTTGGTTTCGTTGATCTGCTCTACAGTTTTTTTAGATTCTATATTGTTTATTTCTGCTCTGATCTTTATTATTTCTCTTCTTCTGCTGGGTTTAGGCTGCCTTTGCTGTTCTGCTTCTATTTCCTTTAGGTGTGCTGTTAGATTTTGTATTTGGGATTTTTCTTGTTTCTTGAGATAGGCCTGGATTGCAATGTATTTTCCTCTCAGGACTGCCTTCGCTGCATCCCAAAGCGTTTGGATTGTTGTATTTTCATTTTCGTTTGTTTCCATGTATATTTTAATTTCTTCTCTAATTGCCTGGTTGACCCACTCATTCGTTAGTAGGGTGTTCTTTAACCTCCATGCTTTTGGAGGTTTTCCAGACTTTTTCCTGTGGTTGATTTCAAGCTTCATAGCATTGTGGTCTTAGTATTTATTTTCTAAAAAGGCTGTTACTTAAAAATAGTCTTATATTCATTTCAGGTGTACGATATAGTGATTCAACAATTCTGTACATCACTCAGTGCTCATCACAAGTGTGTTCTTTATCCCCATCAGCTACTTCACCCATCCCTCCACCCACCTCCCCTCTGATAGTCATCAATGTATTCTACATAGTAATTACTTTTTAAAAATATCAGCATTTATGGAACAGGAGTGATGGGATGGAAGATTTTCTTTTTTGTAATCTTAATTTGTTAATCTGATGCACACCTAATCATAGAGTTTAGTATAAAACTATTTCTCCTTTTAATTTTTGTAGAATTATTTTATACTTCACTTTAAATTAAAATGCAAGCAAAGGATCATTGCAAGTGACTTACACAATACTGTATTTTGTAAGAAAAAGATCTCTTGTTAACAATAGTGGGCAGTAGTGCCGGGGTGGCTGAGTCGATTAATCACGCAACTCCTGATTTTGGCTCAGATCATGATTTCATGGTTCGTGAGATGGAGCCCATCATTAGGCTCTGCTCTGGCAACACGGAGCCTGCTTGGGATTCTCTCTCTCCCTATCTGCCCCTCCTCCACACTCGGTCTTTCTGTCTCTGTCTCTCTCACTCTCAAAATAAATAAACATTAAAAATATATTTTAAAAAATAGTGGGTAATTCACTAAATCTGTAGCAAAGTGAAAATATTCACAGGAGTTAGAGACCAGAGTAACTCATCATAGTGGATGAGCACCAACCATTTTAATTTTTTTGTCTTTTTAGAGTTTATTTTTTTGGAGAGACAGAGCATGAGCAGGGGAGGGGCAGAGAGAGAGGCAGGGAGACACAGCATCCCAAGCAGGATCCAGGCTCTGATGTGTCAGCACAGAGCCATATGCAGGGCTCGAACCCACACACCACAAGATCATGACCTGAGCTGAAGTCGATTGCTTAATGGACTGAGCCACCCAGGCGCCCCAAGCACCAACCATTTTAAAACTCACTTTCCTGAGAACACCCTTTCACTACCTTTTTTATTTATTATTATTATAGCTCTTTCCATTGTGCAAGAAAAGTAGTATACTTTGATTAGCTTCTTTTGGGGTATGCACAATTGAGTGAAAAGTAATTCTCTACCCAAAAGATAATTTAAATATGTTTTATCAAAAGATAATTTAGGGCTAGTAAAAATAATTCACAACCATGATAAACTTTTACTTTCATACATCCTTTCAAATTATCTGTATATCTGGTATCTAATGAATGACTCAGTCACTTATTCTCTTGGCTATATCAGGTTTTTTTTTAATTTATTTTGTTTTATTATTATTATTATTATTATTATTATTTTACCATGCAGTCAGCCTAAATATACTCAGATAAAATTCAGCAGAAAATAGCTTCATATGCTATTGACAAATTAACCAAAATACCAGTAAATCACTAAAAACAAAATCAAAGGTGCTAAGATTGACAGAATTCCATCCTAAATAACAGCAAGGTATTAATCTGGTGAAGACACAATTGTGACTGATGTTCAACTCTATACCTTGCAGATTTTACCAGTTGAATTAAATATGAAATACTGCTGCAAACCCCATTGCTACTGCTCTGCAAAATACTCAATGATGTTGTAACAGTACAGATATGACATCAAATGGATAAACAATGGAAGAAAAAAGTGGATAAACTAGATTACATCAAATTTAAAATATTTTGGCTTTAAATGTTACCATCAAAAAAAGAAATAAATGCTACCATCAAAAAAGTGAAAACTGGGAAAAACTTTTTTCAAACCATATGTCTCATAAGAGACTTAGATCCGGAAAATATAGACAAGAATGCTTACAACTCAATAATAAAAAGACAGACCAGTAAAAAAAATATTTGCAAATGATTTGAATCAACATTTCTCCAAATAAGAAATACAAATGGCCAGAAACCCATGAATGATATCCATTATCATTAGTTTTTAATGAAATGCAAATCAAAACACAACGCAATGTTATTTTACATCCACTAGAATGATTAAAATCAAAGATAGAATGTAACCAGTGTTTGTGACAATGGAAAATTTGAAACATTTGTACATTACCATTGGAATGTAAACTGATGCAACTAATTTGGAAAACAATTTGGCAGTTCTTAAAAATTTTAAACATAGATTTACCCAGGATGCAGTATACTTAAGCGTATATTCAAGATATATGAAAACAGATGTCCACAAATATCTTGTACACAAGTAGTTATATGTACATTATTTATGAGGGTGTAAAAGTGAAAATAATCCAAATGCCCATCAATGGGTGAATGGATAAACAAAATTGCATAAAGTCATACAATGGAATGTTACTCAGCAATAAAAATGAATGAAATGCTACTGCATGCTATAATCTGGATGCGCCTTGAAAATATGATGAAAAATTCAAGAAGTCAGTCAAAGATGATAAATTGTATAATTGCATTTATATGAAATTTCCAGAATAGGCAAATCTATAGGGTAATAAAATAGATTTGTGGTTGCCTAAGGCTAGAGAGAGAGGATATAGGAGTGAGTGCTAATGGACACAATAGGAGTGATGAAAATATTCTGAAATTAGGATTTGGTGATGATTATACACCTCTATGAATATAGTAAGAAAATATTGAATTGTATACTTTAAATGGCTGAATTGTGTGGTTATTATATCTCAATAAAGATGTTAAAAACCACATGGCCCACAAGAAAACATGTCATTTATTGAGAATATATAAAAATAGTGTTGTCTTATTAACTCATCTGTGGTATGCAAATGTGTTTTTAATTTTTCTGCAATAGATAAAGGATATAATAAAGGGTTTGTCGGCTTATGAAAAGAATTAAATGAAAATACACAATACTATTTGCATATAGTTTATTATTACTGTTCTACCTTTCTGATGAATTGACACTTTAATGCTTATGAAATTACTCTTTTTCTCTAGAAATATTCATTTTATTAAGGTCAATTTTACTTCATATCAGTTTTAGCCATTCCTACTCTCTTTTGAATACTGTTGATATATTATACAGTTTTCCATTCTTTTACTTTCAAATTGAGTATTTAAGTCTGAAGTGTATCACTGGTAGAGACAGTAGACAATATATCATGAAATCATGTTTTCATACTTACCCAGTCTGACAACAGTTGCCTTTTGAGTAGAATGTTTTTTTTTAATTTACTTTCATTTGATGTAACTACACATATATTTGAATATTTGAATACATATGTATAGCATATGTATAATGTATATATACATATATTCATTTATATAGACAGTCTTTTATACTTGCCAACAAGTATGTGGCATTTCTGGTGTTCTCCATTCCTTCCTGTGGACTCCAGTAAAAGCCCATTTTCTACAATTAACTTTTCTAATTTTATATTAATTTTTATCTTCCATACCCACAACACTTGAACATTGGATTTGTCATTTTTTAAATTTGGACTTGCTTTTACATCTCCCAGGTCTTACTTATTTGTTCCTCCCAAGTTGGGATGCAGAGGAAGGATTCCTATCATCCTATAAAATTCTGGGTGCAGTTCAAGATTCAGTTCAAATGTATTTCACTCATTAACCTTCACAAATCCTCTGGGGTGAAATTAGTCTCACCATTATTGTACCCTTAGAGTAATTTATTGGCATCTATATGGTATTACTTATTTTTGTCAGTCATGTTTGTGTATGTTACTGCCTTTCTTTTGAAAGCAGGAAAAATACTTTGGCTCTCACTTTTTATGAGCTTTGTATTTCACAAGAATCAGACAATGCACTGTAAATATAGAAGTTCAATAAATTTGAAGGATTAAATCCAGCATACTTATACCCAGCATTATTTAAAACCCCAAGATATATTATCACACCACAATGATGGTGTTAGTCATGATGGTGATTATCAGTGTAAATCTGATGATGAGGAAGAAGAACGAGGCATGGTGAGGGAGGTAAGGAGGCTGCAAAGATTAATAAGGTATAGTCCTTTTCATTCAGTTTGTGAAACATGCATAAACAAATAACGCAACACAGTGTTTGAAGGGCTGTGCTTGAGTTATTCACAGGGTATATGGGACACTAAGGTAATAAGTTTTCACTTCCATTGGTGGGTGGATAAGCAGTAAAACCTCATAAAAGGAGAGGTTTTGAAAGATGAGGAGGATTTTCCAGCTAGAGTAAGTTAAATCACGGAGAAATATAATAACATGATGTGTTTGAGGTATATATGTTAATGATTATGGCTGGGGTCCAGGTTGTAAGGAATGAGTAAATTTTAAATCTTGTACACCATAGTATAGAGTGTTTATTATACTATAATTTTCGTTACCTGATCAGGTTCCCTTCTATTAAATAAAAGTCTCCATTATAAACTGTTAAAATAATACAGTAAAAGATGAAAGATATTAAGGTGTTTTAGAAAAGAGACTTTACTTATTTGTTTGTTTATTAAATGTTTATTTATTTATTTTTGAGAGAGAGAAAGACAAAGTGTGAGCAGGGGAGGGGCAGAGACAGAGGGAGACACACAATCTGAAACAGGCTCCAGGCTCTGAGCTGTCAGCACAGAGCCTGACATGGGGCTCGAACCCACTGACCGCGAGATCACGACCTGAGGCAAAGCCAGATGCTTGACCGACTGAGCCACCCAGGTGCCCCAAGGGACTTTTTTTTAAAAAACAAAACAAAACAAAAAAAACAAAAAACAAAAACAAAAGAAAGAGAGAAAAAAAAACCAAACAGACTCCTTTTTTGTTTTTTTCCTTCCAAATTTTTATTTAAAATAATGTTACTTAACATACAGAGTAATATTAGTTTCAGGTGTAGAATTTAGTGGTACATCACTTACATACAACATCCAGTGCTCATCACAACCAGTGCACTCTTTCATCCCCATCACCCATTTAACCCATCCCCCTACCCACATCCCCTCTGGTAACCCTCAGTTTGTTCTCTATAGTTAAGAGTCTGTTTCTTGGCAAAACAGATGAACATAGGGGGGGAAAAAGAAGAAGAAAGAGAGAGGGTAACCAGGAATTCTACTTGAGAATACCTTAATGTATACTTTATTCATGAACACTATACATATTATAATTGTTTTGTAAAAAATCCCCTTTACAAAGATATGGGATTAATCCAACATTTCTTGGTATAAATAATGGGTAGATATTTCGGAGATGTAATTGTAACAAAAGTTTACTCGATTTATATTTTTTAAGAAAAAAAATTCCCACAATGTTCATTACCAGGTAATTGCATGATATAATATATTTATAAATTTTCAATGATTTTAGTTTTAATTAAACATGTATAAAATATTTTTTAAATTGTTCGTTTGTTAATCTATTCCAGAAACACCCTCACAGACACATCCATAAATATCTTATTAGCTATCTGGGCATCCCTTGACCCGGGATGACAAGTTGACACATAATATTACCTATCATATTGCGTAGTTTTTCTTTCTTTTTAAAAATTGCTTTTTTGGGGCGCTTAGGTGGCTCAGTCGGTTAGGTGGCCGACTTCGGCTCAGGTCATAATCTTGTGGTCCGTGAGTTCTAGCCCCGCATCGGGCTCTGTGCTGATAGCTCAGAGCCTGGAGCCTGCTTCAGATTCTGTGTCTCCCTCTCTCTGACCCTCCCCTGTTCATGCTCTGTTTCTCCCTGTCTCAAAAATAAAATAAATAAATAAATAAATAAATAAATAAAATAAAAATTGCTTTTTTTGATTACCTTAAAATGAATTCCTAAAAGTGAAATCATTTGTCCAAGAAGTGTAAATATCGTGTTTTTAAAATTTTAACCTAAACATTTATATTTTTTCTCAGTATTGAATCATTCTTCCACTTAGTAGTCCTTTTGCAATAAGTGTCCAATGGGTTGAATGAATTTATTATTTAAACCAAATTGACTGCAGCATTAATATTTTAGATGCTAGGATACTTAAATGCTTTCAGATGTATGTTAATTGATATATAGTTTTCACTGTGAGAATTTTTATGAAATATAAGAAATGCCAGCCATGACAAATTCACAGGATTTTATATTCAAGCCTACATAAATGGCTAGAGCTTTATAGAATAAAAAATACACTGTGAAGATTTATCTCAAAAATTGTAATTCATATAAAATGTCTATGCGGTAAAAAATCTGTTTTTTGTAACACATATTTATATATTCATATTATTTTGTTTTATTTTTTTATTCCAGAAATGCATCTGGATTTAATTTTTAAAAGAAGTTCAACATAAAATTATATATTTTGTTTATGTGCCCTTGTATTCTAAAGTTGTTGACTTTAAAATTTGTATTCTTATATAATTTTAACAAGACAGATTTGAAAAGATACAATAAAAATTTCATATTGTCTTTTTCTTTTTACTATATCAGGGATAGAATATTTTTATTATAATTTTCTTTGGTTTTTCTCACAAAATAAAAAAAAATGTGATTTGAATTAACGGTCATGAACATGAAAAGCTGGTAATAAGCCACTTAAAATTATTGGGACTTTTGTGTAGAAGAACAAATATTTTTAATATGAACATCTATATTTTGGAGCCAACCAGTTGATTATACATTTGTCATTTTAAATTTTAATTAGATGCATATCTGTAATATTTAATTTGAAGTATTTTAAGAATACTCAATTTTTATCAGATATCTAGGAGGTGTCTTGACTATGAGGGTGTGTTCCACAATATTTACATATGATGATAATTTTACTAACAATTATATTTCAGCTTATATCTCATTTTAGGTTTATATGATTTATTTTTGCATTAAAAAAAATCTTTGAGTACAAATGACAGAAAGATGTATTAATACGAGCACTTAATGCAATACATCTTTTTTTAAAGAGCGGATAATCAATTATCTTTCTTATACTTTTCACTAAATATTTTTCTTTTGTATCTGTGTATGCTAATATATTTAGGTCCACTTCCTAGAATGCAATTAGGTTTATGTATATTCCTATATATTTCCTAGTCCTCTAGTACAGATATCTCAGTCAATTCTGGAGAGGAGCAAATAGCACTGCACTGCATATCCTTATGAATGTTTCCTTGCAGATGTGTGCCTTTGTTTACCATATAGGTTAATAGCAGGAAAATTGATTGCTGGGTCATAGTGGATAAACATATGCCATCATCTGTGCATTTATAGACTACACATTTTGTGCTTTCTGGAAACAGTTATCCCAATTTTTCATTAATATTTGATATTATTTGGCTTTTTTAAATAAAGATTTTATTTTTAAGTAATCCCTACACCCAATGTGGGGTCACACTCACAACCCAGAGATCAAGAGTATTATGCTCTACCAATAAGCCAGCCAGGCGCCCCTGGTATTATTTTACATTTTTTACTTTGTCAAATATTAATGGACCAAAGTCTGTATCTTTTAAAAATTTACCTCCATATAAACTCATAAAGTAATGATCTCTTTATCGATTACCTTCACAGTATGGTTCTATGAACAGCTTATTCACATTTACTGCTCATTTTTATTTTAATTTATTATGTTATTTTAATTATCAGGGACTTATTTGATAGACTAGACACCAATATTCTGTCCGTTAAATTTATTGTAAGAATTTCTCTGTGTACTCTCCTAAGGAGCAGAAACACAAAAGCTGGGATTGGTCGTGCTCAAATGTTTAAAACATTGACACCAGTTTTAAACACCATATTCACACTGCCTCAGTATGAGTTGCCTTGCATCTGTAAATAAAAAGCACACAGTATCTACTTACCTTTTTTACATTCAAATGGAACATTTTTTCCTCCTCCTTCCACTATCTATTGACCGAAAATCCTTTTGTTGTGTTATTTTACATGAATATATTATGTAGTATTGCTCAGGAATCATTAATATAGTCGAAGAACTTTAAAAGACCTATGTAAAAGGCCACTGTTTAAAAAAACAGAGTATATATGTATATAATATATAATATGAATATAAACAAATACACATTATTTAGACTATACACACACACAGAATTTATCCTTATGGTCATCTATATTCTTGAGATATCTTATTTCTTTCTCAGACAATCTGAAGTTCACACACTATTAACAGTCTGTTAAAGTTCTAGTAAAATGTCTTAATCATGACAATGTAAAATTAATTGAAGTTTTAAATATAATAAATAAAACTTAAGTAAAAAAATTTGAACATGTATTACTAGAAATCATAGGTAAATACATCATACATTATTGAGGTAAAGAATGACTTTTTGGGAACCTGGGTGGCTCAGTCGGTTGAGCATCCGACTTCAGCTCAGGTCACGATCTCACAGTTCGTGAGTTCGAGCCCCGCGTCAGGCTCTGGGCTGATGGCTCAGAGCCTGGAGCCTGCTTCCGATTCTGTGTCTCCCTCTCTCTCTGCCCCTCCCCCATTCATGCTCTGTCTCTCTCTGTCTCAAAAATAAATAAACATTAAAAAAAAATTAAAAAAAAAAGAATGACTTTTTAACACAAATGACAGAATCTGCAGAGGCAATATGTAAACATTCTAAAAATTAAAATTTTAATACTTATGCTGCTTGTAAATTAAAACAGTGAATTTTATATAACTTAAGCTAAATTGATTTCTTAAAAATAATTTTATGTAAGCCCATCCCGTAAGTCAAACAAAGTCAAAACTTGGTATATATCCCCTTATGCATTTACTCTGTGTGTACAAATCTTCCTTGACTTCCAATGGGGTTACATCCTGACAAATCTATCATAAGTTGAAATGCATTTAACAAACGTAACCTACGGAACATCAGAGTTTAGCCTGGTCTACCTCAATATGCTCAGAACACTTCCATTAGCCTACAGTTGGCAAAATCATCTAGCACAAAGCCTATTTCATAATGAAGTTCTGAATGTCTCATGTAACTTATTGATTATTGTACTGAAAGTGACAAATAGAAAGGCCACATTGGGACAGAATGCTTGTAAGTGTACAGGTTATTTACCCTCGTGATCGTGTAGCGGAATGATTGCATGTGGAGCTGCAGCTAGCTGTCCGCTGACCAGCATCATGAAACACCTATTATTATTCTTTTAATGATAGTTCAAATACTAACTTTTAAGTGAAAATTCTGTCATAAAATATTCGTAATTTACTTACATATTTTTTGTACAATATAATTGTTTCTCTGGCTATATATATATCAAAAGCTTTAAATATATTTCTATCCCTTACTTGGAAGTGAGAGACTACTTAATTAAATTATAGTAATATTAAATATCTAGTTGTTAATGGCACTGAAAAGTTATAATGCTATATTTTGGTAGGTAAAAGAAGTTTATATAAAACTCAGTTTCTGTAAATTATAAAAGACAACTATTTCCATTTTCACTCTCAATTCTCCCTTCACCTCCACTCTCCCAGTTCCATAGATGGCCTATGATCCTCAGCTGATTGTGCTACACCTTTTCTCAAACCTCACTGAACAAACCTCTCAAGAAACCATTAAGTTAAAGATTAGGTGATTGTTGATTGATCAGGCAGCTAACAAAACATTTCCTTCAGCTGAATGATTCGAGAGAGTCCTCTGTGGCACAAGCTTTTTTGGGGGTGAGACACTCCTGTTGGCCCATACAAATTAAACTTATATCTTGTTTAGTGGCAAAGAAAACGTAGCAAAATACCACCAGTAATGATAATTGTGGTATAGAACAATGACAGCAGCGTGTGTAAGGTGGGTGTCATGTAGTATTAAAAGCAACAGTCAACATTTTGTGACTTTTTTATTTGTTCAAAGCTTGATATTTAGAACTTGGTATAAATCATATTACATTTTTTATATATAAACCTTAAGATAGAAGCAAGAAACTATATAGACTTTAAGATAGAAGCAAAAAGCAATATAAAATATAACTGTAGTTTATAACTTATTCAGACTCTATGTTGCTCTAATAGATGCTGAAAATTATTAGAAGGCCTTTCTGACAATACAGTGACATTTAAAAATTTGGTTCATTATATCTGTACAATCAGTAATATTTTCGTTATTAATATGTTTATTTCTATCTTTAATAGTATGTAAAACTTTATGTTGGCTTAGAGGAAAATTCACTGAAAAATGACTCAACTAGGCTAGCTAAGATTCCAAGTACACATTTTATATATTATTTTCACAATAGTGTAGAAATAGAATATAAATAGCTGTCACAATTCATTGCATAATATTAAACACATAGTGTATTTTAACTTTATAAATGTCATATTATTTATTGATTCATTTTACGTACTGTGCTATATTATTTCTTTATATTAAGAAAAGTTGAGGGGAACCTGGGTGGCTCAGTTGATTAAGAGTCTGACTTCGGCTCAGGTCATTATCTCTCGGTTCCTGAGTTTGAACCTGCTAAGGATTCTCTGTCTCTTTCTCTGCTCTTATCTCTCTCTCTCTCTTAAAAATAAATAAATAGGGGCGCCTGGGTGGCTCAGTCGGTTAAGCGTCCGACTTCGGCTCAGGTCATGATCTAACGGTCTGTGAGTTCGAGCCCTGCATCAGGCTCTGTGCTGACAGCTCAGAGCCTGGAGCCTGTTTCAGATTGTGTGTCTCCCTCTCTCTCTGACCCTCCCCCATTCATGCTCTGTCTCTCTCTGTCTGAAAAATAAATAAACATTTAAAAAATTTTTTAAATAAATAAATAAACATTTTAGAAAATTGAAAATGATCAATGAGCTAGTAGAATGGCAAAGAGTGTTGGCTCTGGAGTCAGATTCTGTTGGTGTAATCTTGGATCTATGTGAGAAATTGGCCAAACAACTTGTCTTTCTTTGCTGGTTTTCTCAACAGTAAAATGGGATAATATTTATGAATGGTGGAATTGTTAAAAATGTTAAAATATAAATCATAAATGTATCAAGACAGTAAGAAGAGTACATAATACTTCCAAAATGTACAGTAAATATATCGAGAAATAAACATTGCAAGTGACAAGGTAATTATTTTACTTTATATTTGTTGAGACATAGGGGCCTAGTTTATTATACACATACCCTAGGTAAATGAATGCTAATCTTTTCTATTTGGGTATTTTTTTCATACTCAGAAATAAAGTGGAATGAGTCAGACAAAATGACTTTCCACATTCTAACTTATTTAGTATGTCTCACAGAGTTTGAAAAAAAAGTAGTTACTCGTGTGAGATTTAGCAATAAATCTTGATTTCTCCTTTGACTTTCTTCTCTATTCCTAAAATTCTACTGTATTTCTATGACCGCCCAAAAGATTTTACTCTAAACAAAAGTCCTGGTAAATATAATTGAACCAATATGAACATTTAGATTATGTTTGTAAAATATATCAGAAAAGAAATATGGAACTGAAATTAATATGGCAATGAGGTAATAACTTTTAACATGGAGGCATAATTGAAACGCTGATGAAAATAATACCTAGCCCTCTAATACAAGGATAGAAAGGATAACAACAGAAGATTTTAAACTGTCCGTTCCCAGTATAGCAATATTTCCTCAATGTCTGCTACCAAAACAAAGCTGGTCCTTAGGGGTTTTGTATGTTTTTCTTTGACTCTTTTAATCCGTTTGTAAAATTCAAGTTAAGCTAGGTAACTAAGGACTAGTGTTGTCTATGTTCACACTTGAAAATCACATGGGCAGTTTTCTATCTAACATAAAATGGGCCATAAGTCTACTTACCTTCACAAGTTATTTCACGTGTATTGGTTGTTGGATGTCTGTGCTTTAGAACTTGCATTTGCAATATGTCCAATATCAATTTATGTAAAAATGTGCTCATTTTAGCAATTTGTTGTTGTTAATTTATTACTTCCACATAGCTAAATAGATACTTTAATTTTATGTCCCACATGCCTACTATATTCACTCTGGGAATTAATAATGCATTTTTCTACTGAAAACTCATACTTTTTTAGGTGACTGTTTCCATTTCTTGAATTAAGGGAGGATTTAACCAGCACGATCCATTTCATTAATGATGTCAGCAGGAGATTGCTATTAAATTATGCATGACTAAAAACAAATTAAAATTGTCAACAGTACATAAAAAGTGTGCACTGACAAAATATTTCTAATCACAGAAATATTAATTAGAAAATTTGAATAATTGTGTTTAAAGAAGATTAACTGTGGGATAAGAATTCATTTATACCCATTTTAAATGAGAGATAAATAATATAAATTACATCCCTCTTCTGCTTCAGAGTGGGGAATAAGATGAGTCCTATATTACTAATCAAGTTTATATAAAGAGTACCTATGCCATATTATATGAATTTCTTCATTAACTGTATATTATCTGTTTGTCATTATTTTTAATTTTTTTCTATAATAGGAAACATTTCTTTTTCATATTTTATTTCATCTTTTATTTTCTTCTACTCCCTTGTTCTATCTGACACATAGTGTTTACTTAATAAAAATTTCAAAACAGAAATTCAGTTCATTTGTGCCTCAGTTCATTTGTCTCTGAACTTATGATCAGAGTTACCAGAAAACTGTATTGTATTTTCTGATCTGCAACGACTTTTTTTTTTTTTTTTTTAAAGTAGGTTTCAGTTTTAGGGTCAGTTTGTTCTAACTGGCAGTGGTTTGAGATCAGTCTTACTTGTACTATTCCGCAATTTTCTTCCTCTTGTGTCTGCTTTTTATGAAGTTTTGTGGCAGGATGGGTGCCTGAGTGTCTCCTAGGATTTGAAGTATTTGCTTTCTAATGAGGGTTCATTCTGAAATTTAGGCATTTTCTTTGATATATGCTGAATGCATGATTTCCTTGTAGGTATTTTTTATCATCTTATATTTTGAGGGGAAGAAATATTGAATTATTCCCATTGTCTTCAGCTAACTGGAAGTCTCGACGTGCCACTCTAAAAGGAGAGTCTACAAATTATAAAGAAAATAAGGCTTTAAAGGATGGAAATTCTAGAGTGTGTTAAAAATAATATCAAAATTAGATGTAAAAGGCAGTATGAGAAACCAGGAATTTGCATAAGTTTACCTTACAAAATGGCACAGTATATAATATGGTACATGTATACATTTATTTTAATTTTAGAAGTGTATTTCTTAAGGTGAGAGTCCCATAAATGTTTTATATAGGACTTGAAAAACTGTAAAAGCTCCTTATATTTCTTAACATGCTAATGAGGGCAAACAGGTTGATAGCTCTTTTGCATTCCTCCAATGCCATTTTTTAATGTAACAAAGCTGCACAATGAGTATAATCATACTCTCTTTTTCTTAGAAGAGAAACAAGGTCCCTAATAATAATTAGCTCAAGATTATTTCAGAATTTAAAAGTTTACACAAGATATTATGGTATAGCTCTTAGAAAAATAATCCCTGTTTCGTTACAAAATGTTATTTATATACCATGTAAAAAAATCTGTATTGATTTTGGATATTATCACTCATCCTTTGCTTCAGTAAATATTGTTACTAATATTGAGGCTTACAGGAAATATTACTTTTTTTTTTACAAACCTTTTATGTTGCAACTAATATAAGACTGAGAATGGTAAAGAACCCATTTGAACAAATTTTTGATATCTGCATTTTAATAGCAATATATAGTGTAGATTTTGGGCAATAAAAACCATTTAAAAGTTTGTCAATTTACTATTATCAAAATTTAAATATATCTACATTTATAATTTATTTTTATTTGTTATTATTTTAAACATAGATGAGATTTTTGTCACTCTTCTATACCCGATAGGAATTTTACTCACTCATGAAAAATAAATAAAATATTATTTTTTTTTAAAAAAAGTCTTATCCTAGGGAGTAAAGTAAATTTTGCATATTTATTTTAATAAGTAATCATATAGAAATTAAAAGAGAACATATATATTTGTATATCTCGTGTCATTATAAAGTCATATCAGTTTAAAACATATCTATACATTTATAATAAAATCTCTTAAATTTGAAATGTTTGATAGTTCTTTATGGTTAAGAAAGTAATGGAATAAACCTCAATGATAATATGAAAACATTAATTTATTTGTTATAATTATAGCTAACATAAATTTATTTGTTTGGGAAATCATTATTGTTTAGCAAAAATACATCCCTGGGGATTTGACTTTGAATATTTTTGTATTTTTTAACAGATCTGTATAGCAGTTTAGAAACACAGACTTTTTATTTTATTATTTTTGATTTATAATCCAGATGTGATGAATTATTTTCTACATGTCCTATGCCAAACAGATTGGCTTATTCTTATAAGATATACTGTATGAGGGTGGGGGTGCCTGGGTGGCTCATTCGGTTGAGTGACCTACTTTGGCTTCGGTTGGTCATGGTTCCTGAGTTTGAGCCTTGCATTGAGCTTGCCGCTATCAACACAGAGCCTACTTTGGATCCTCTGTCTCCCTCTCTCTCTGCCCCTCCTCCACTGGCTCTCTCTCTCTCTCTCTCAAAAATAAATAAAAACATTGAAAAGATACACTGTATTTTGTCTTTATGTTGCTTCATATAGGGATATAAGATTCATGTTTTTTTAATTGTTTTAATGTGTATTTATTTTTGAGAGAGAGACAGAGCATGAGTGGGGGAGGCACAGAGAGAAAGGGAGACACAGAATCCAAAGCAGGGTCCAGGCTCTGAGCTGTCAGCACAGCCATGAGATCATGACCTGAGCTGAAGTCAGAGGCTTAACACACTGAGCCACCCAGGCGCCTCTGGGTTTCTTAATGCTATCGTATCAAGTCCATGTGGGACCATGAACACAAAGCAGTATCTTGAAACTAAACTATGACATTTTACAAATTCATAAAATGTTTATCACAATTTATTGTATGTTCTCCCCTTTCAATTCATATACGTTTATTCAAATTATCTAAGTGAAATTATAAAGCAAATATTCTAGATTATGCTCAATGTGAAGTTGTGGCCACTCTTTTCTCAAAAAATATAAAAAATCAACAAATTTAAAGTAAAGGATGAACATGTGTCAGGAGCTACATGCTAGAAAACAAAAGATATTTATTGTAGGACACATGATGTAAGGAGACTATGTGGAAAAAAAAGGAGACTATGTGAAGAATTTGAAAAGGAAGCATTAGAATTGAAAGAATAATGCTCTAATAACTAGAAATAGACAAATACACAAACATACGAGAGCTTTCAACACTTGTAGGTAACTAGTAGACAGAAAATGAACAAAGGTATAGAGGAACTGGAAAATGTCATCAACCAACTGGATCTAATTGCTATTTATAATATACCCACCAACAACCAAAGAATATGTGTAATTATCATGTATACATGAAATGTTCAACAGAAGAGAGCATCTCATGGGTTAAAAAATGTAAATATTTTGAAATCATGCAAAGTATGTTTTCAAATAATAAAAGAATTAAGTAATAAGTAACTAACAGAACAGCTCATAGAAAAATCACCAAACATTTCAATGTTAGATGAAACACACTTCTGTGTAATTCATGAGTCAAAGGTGATGTTTCAATGGAAATTAGAAAGATACTTTAATTTAAATGAAATTATAAAATATCAAAATTTGAGAGATTCAGCTAGAGCAGCATTAGAGGTAAATTTATAGCAGTAAATCTTTATGTTAGAAAAAAATAAAACATTCAAATCAGCAATTGAAACTTTGAAAAGCGAAGAAAAATAAATCTGAAGCAAGCAGCAGAAAGGATGTATATAAGATGTATATAAGAGCAAAATATCAATGCAATAAAAATAGAAAAGCAATATAGAAAAAAGAAACCTGATCTTATTCACAGATGGTATATTTGCGTAGGTAGAAAATTTCAAGGACTCTACAAAACAAATAAACACCACTTAAAACCAATAAATGAGTTTTCAAGATAGCAGGATACAAGGTCAACATGCAAAATTCAGTCACAGTTCTTTATAGTGGTAATTGATCATTGGGAAGTAAAATTTCAAAAAATTACACTCGCTCAGAAATGCCTAGGTATCAATATGACAATTCTTGTGCAGGTAGATATGTGGAAACCTACAAACACTATGAAAGAATAAAAGAAGTCTAAATAAAATGCCCATGGAATAGTTGATAAAATTCTAGCAGATTTCTAAAATTTATTTCAGATTCTAACTTTCTAAATTCATACACAGTCCTAAATTAAGAACAAAGGAAGTAGAATACCTAAAAAATTTGATAAAGATGTATAAAAGACAAAGACTCACTCTATTTGATATTAAGAATTGTTATGGTACCATAGTAATCAAGACACTGTAATATTGGTGAGGGATAAGTGAATAGATCAATGAAGCGGGAGAAGGAAACCAGAGATAGACTAATGCAAACATGGACAATTGATTGTCAACAGTACTGCTAAGTATTTTCAGTGGGAAATAATAGTCTTTTTAACAACTGGTGCTGAAATAATTGAGCATTCATATACCAAAAAACAGACAAAAAATGCACAAAAACACTCAACCTAATCCTCATACTTTACGCAAAAATAGTAACTGTGATTAGAATGTAGATATCAATATAATACATAAACACATAAAGCACCTAGAAGAAGCTCTTAGTGGCCTGGAGTTAGTCAAAGCATTCTCAGAAAATGCATGATTAATAAAAAAAGGAAAAAAAAGACAAATTGAATTCATTACTGTTGATATTTTCTGCTTCTTTGAAAGACAGTTAAAGCAACGTAGATCACATAACAGCAAGGTTATTATAAAAATTATAAAGTATACATATATGCATATATATACACATATTATATCAATATATATGCACTTATGTATATAAATAACTGTAAATTAAATAATAAGAAAAGAGTGGTCTAAAGAAAGAGCAAATTATTTGAACAGACATTTCACCAATGAGGGTAGATGGCAAACATATGGAAAGATGTTCAACATAATTAGCTATTAGGGAAGTGTAAATTAAAACCATGAAGAAACAGTACCACATACTTTTTAAAGTGTTTAAAAACAAAATACTGACAATATCAAGTGCTAACAAGTTTGTGAAGCAACTTGCACTTCAATATATTCTTGGTGAAAATGCAGAACTATACAGCCACTCTGGAAAACCATTTGGAAGTTTCTTATATAATTACACATAAACTCTCCAATGAGAAAAGCGATATTTAGAAATAAAAACTATGATCATACAGAAACTTGTGCATGAATGTTTAGAGCAAGTGTATTCATATAATGTAATACAATTCAACAGTAATAAAATCGTCAACTTTTGATACATCCACCAACTTAGATGTATCTTAAAAGCATTATGCTGATGAAAAATTACAGTTTCAAACAATTTCATGCCATTTTTCAAATGATTCTTACATCATTTGATTTGAAAAGATTCTTACATCAGCATAATGATAATCACAGCTGTGTGATCCATTTATAATACATTCTCTAAAAGACACAATTATAGTGTCAGAACACCTATGAGTGCTTGACATGGGTTAAGTGTGAGAGTGTGTCTGTGTATATATTGTGGGGTGGATGTGATTGTAAAGCGATAACACAAGGGAGATGTTTATAAAGGTAATGGAACTGTTCTAAATCATGGTTGTGATGATGGTTACCTAATTCTATACAAGCGTTAATAATATTCATGAACTCTTTATCAATAGAAAGTATTAATTTATGGTATGGTCTATTAAAAATTAAAATTAATTTTAAAAGAAAATAAAAATCCTTTAATGACAAAAATAAAAAGCCTATCCATTCTTTCTCCCTTTATTTACATTTTTAACCACCCCACCACACACACACACACACACACACACACACACGCCACTGGGTGGTCATACAGTCACAGCTATTGTGAGATTGATGTGCTTTTGCATTGTCACGTAGTAATGTTATGCTTTACCAATCATAAATATAAATAATGGTGACAACTGTAAATGATTAGCATGACAAAAAGGGCATTCACTCCAGGTGCAAAGAGCAAAACATAAAACTAACAAAATATCTTCTGAGTAAATAAAAGTGTGTTTTTATTTGCTTCTGTCTCCATCACCTTGTTCATCTTATTGTTTTTACTGTGAAAAATTGTGTTTCCAAATTCTTTGGTATCGATAGATTATTTTAACTAAGATTATTAAGTTTAATTAGTATTACCAAAATGTATATTTTGTCAGGCAATATTTTTATGATATGTTCAAACACATTTTACAAATAATTATTTAAAAAAACATGATGTATATTATTTAGTGATATTCAAGTTTTTTTTTTACTTGGTTGCCTTATTTTGTAGAAGTTACATAATTTCATTATGAATTACAAACATAATAAATATTTTAAATTATTGTTAGTAGTTGTAGTAGTAATAGCATTCAATTCAAAGTCATGATACGTATTTCAAAAGAGATCACAGTGAATAGAGTGGAGAGTATGTGTCCCTTCCACACCCTTATGGCATTTTCTCAATTATTCCCCCTATTGTTAACCACTTGCAGTTTCTTTCATACATGACTCCCTAGTATAGTATCATATTTATAACACCCAGCCCCAATGATACTATAATTCGTCTCATTCTTTCGTTTAGTGACTATATCCTTTCCAAAATTAGTGTAGTATGTAATTTGAAAGTTTCATTTCTTTAAATAAACTTTATTTAAAAGTTTTTTCAATGTTTATTTATTTTTGAGAGACAGATAGAGATAGAGTGTGAGTAGGGAAGGGACAGAGATAGAGGGAGACACAGAATTCAAAGCAGGCTCCAGGCTCTGAGCTGTCAGCACAGAGCCTGAGGTGGGGCTCAAACCCATGAACCATGAGTTCGGAGTCAGACGCCCAACCGACTGAGCTACCCAGGCACCCCTAAATAAACTTTATTTTAAAAACTTAAAGTTATGAAAACAACCTAAGAACCCATCAATGGACTAATTGATAAAGATGATTTGAGATACACGCACAAGCGCGTGTACACACACACACACACACACACATATGTATATACATGCTGGAATACTATTCAGCCATGACAAAGAATTGAATCTTGCCATTTGTGACTATGTGGATAGAACTCAAGAGTATTATGCCAAGTGAAATAAATCAGATAAATACAGACAAATACTATATGATCTTACTTCTTTGTGGAACTAAAAAACAAAAAATCAGGCTCACAGATAACAGAGAATAGAGTGATTTATGCTGGAGGCAAGGGCAAAGGCATTTGATAAAATAGGTGAGGGAGGACCAAAGATACAAACTTCCAGTTATAAAATAAATAATTCGTGGACATGTAATATATAGAATGGTGACTGTAGTTAATAATACTGTGTACTGCATATTTGAAAACTGCTGAGAGTAGATTTTAAGTCCTCATTACAAGAAAAAAAATGTGTTACTATGTATGATGTTGGATGTTAACTAGACTTATTGTGGTGATCATTTAGTAATATATGTAAATATCAGATCATTGTTCTGCACATCCAAAACTAATATAATGCTATATGTCAAGTATATCTCAATAATTTTTTTTAAATAAAAGTATTCCATAAACAAAAAGAAAAATGTACACAAGGAAAAATACACAAATTTTAAGAGCGCAGTTTTATAAATTTTTTCACATAGTTTACTCACTCATGTTTCTATCTTTCATGCAAGAAATGTAACATCACCATCATTCCAGATTTCCTTATTCGTAGACCCTCCTCCTCTTCTGAGGTAAACATTATTGTGACTTCTAACACTGTAAACTGCATTTCCTTGATTCATACCTGATATAAATAAAAAATATGTGATATATATTATTTTACTTCTGACTTTCACTCAATATTATATTTATATGAATTAACTATGGTGTATAATATTCCTTTGTGTTACTGTATTACAGTGTATTTAACCTTTACACTTTTGATAGGCATTTGGATTATTTTCAAGTCATTAGTTAATGTAAATAGTCTATTAATGTGTCTTTTTTTTTAGTCTTTCTTTCATTTGTACATGTTTGCACGTTTTGGTGTATATACATTTCTCTTCAGCATTCATCAGAGAAAAATGTTGGGAGCATAGCTTTGGTATGTATTAGCTTATAGGAGATACTACTACCCAAACACTTTGCCCATGTTCTCAGAAACATTTATATCGTCAGTCATTAATTTAAACCACTTAGTTGCATGCAATAGGGTAATATCAGTGATTTTATTTGGCAAATCTCTTGAAGAATAATGAGATCATATATCTCTTATATGTTCATTGATCATTTGGATATACTTCATTTATGAATTATCTATTCAAACATTTACCTACTTTTTTAATATTATTTTTTTTATTTGTGACATGTCTTTACATGGTCTTAATATGAGATTTTTGTTGTTGCTGGAAGTATGCAAATATCCCCTTCTCTATGACATGCCTTATACTGTCTTAACAATGTTTTTCAAAGAATGTTAGACCTTGAATTTATTATCAGTATTGTCCTATAAGGCTACTAGTATGTTTTTTTGATTAAGAAGTATTTACCTGTTCTCATTAAGTATATATCATGGGTACACTTTTATCTCCTGTCTTTTAGAAATTTGTTGTTTTTTCTTTCACATTTAGATCTATAATCCAAATGGAATATTTATGTAAGGTGTACAGTGAAGTCAAGTTGTTTGTAGCACCATTTATTTAAAATAGCATCCTTTCTTCCACAGCACTAGAATATCAACTTTGTTATAAACTGTGCCCAATACAGTTAAACCTTTTCCTGTACTACATATTCTCTACTTTGTTACATGGGTTGATTTTGCTATCTTTGCACCAACATACATTCTTAACTCTTGATACATTCTAATAATAATTGATAGCTGGTAATGTGATTTTTAAATTAAATTGGCATTCTATTCCTAAATTGTATGTAGTCTTCTATTTTTATGTAATAGTTTTTTGAAAATTTCTCTCAATATGTAGTATTGGGCACATTTGCTCATCTTTATTTACAATTATTATTATATGTAATTCATTTTTTAAATTTTATTTTCTAAATATTTTTTGCTAATATAGAAAATTAAAATAGATTTCAAGGCTGCCTGAGTAGCTCAGTCAGTTAAGCGTTCGACTTTGGCTCAGGTCATGACCTCACGGTTTGTGAGTTCGAACCCTGCATCAGGCTCACTGCTGTCAGTTCAGAGCCTGCTTCAGATCCTCTCTGTTCCTCTCTCTCAGCCTACTTTACCAAAGTGTCTTCAACCCTCTCTGTCTAAAAAATAAACATTAAAATTTTTAATGAAATAAATAAAATAAAATCGATCTCAAAAATTGAACTTATATAATTAAGAGAGAAGGTTTAAATCTCAATTTCACTCATTATTGGTAAATTTATTTGCTAAAAGTATTGATTTTTCAGTCCATTCTTAAAGATTTTCTAAGTGCACAATTCTATAATATGAGAATAAGGTTTATTTCTTTGTTTATTTGTTTTTCCTTGTTTGTTCCTTTTTTATACAGTTGATTGGTTTTATATGTTTTATTACATTGTTGAATAGATGATTGTAAGAGACCTACTTGATTCAACTTTAGTTTCACAGGTAAGTCTACCAGTGTTGGACCATTAAATATAGCATTTGATTTTTTTAAAGTTATTAATTTTTGAATTAAATCTGTTTTCTTTCTAGTTTGCTCAGAGTTGATGAATCCGACTTTATCTCTTTCCACTGAATCCGACTTTATCTCTTTCCACCTACTCTCATTTTTATGTTGTAATAAATCATCTTTTATATTAAGCCTAATCCTTGTCATATCTTATAAATACCTCAAAGTTCTACCCAGATCTCTCCTTATTTTTCTTTTCAGAATATATCTGCATCTGTTTGCTTATTTATATTTTTATATGAACTGTAAAGTGTTTCTTAGTTCCACACTATTTTTTTATATTTTCATAAGTTATATTTTTCTAAGTATGATTTGTCTCTAATTTTTAGTGCTTTTTCAGGTTTATTATCCATGTGGATAGCTTACAACAATTGTGGTAGTATTTCTCTATGCTCTGATATTACTTAAATGTTACATATTGAATTTCTTCTTTAAACATTTCATAAAAGGTATCTACGAAATATTTCTTACCCAAGGTTATTCATTGGGTATATTAGATCTTTATAAACCTCTAATTCAGTAATGACAGTTTCTTTGTTGTGAAAAATAGTTTGGTAAATTATCTTTTATAGGATTTAAATTCACCCAGTTTTCACACAGTTGGAAAACATTGTCACAAGGCATGCTTAATCAATTTTTTCATTATCTTTGTATTTTAAATATATATTTAAAGGTGTGGATTTTATGTTGATTAATTTTTTAAATGTCTTATTCTTGTTTTAAGTTTATTTCTTTATTTTGAGAGAGAGAGAGAGGGAGAGAGGAAGATAGAGAGAGAACATGAGCAGGGGAGGGGCAGAGAGGGAGGCATAAGATCTGAAGCAGTCTCTGTGCTGACAGAGAGCCCAGTGTAGAGCTCAAACTCATGATCCATGAGATCATGATTTGAGCCAAAGTCTGAGACCTAACTGACTGAGCTAACCAGGAGCCCCTAAAGTATATGATTCTTATATGGTGTTTTTCAATTTACTTTCTCCTGTTTTGAAACACATTATATGTGTCATGTAGTATTTTTTTCTTGACCCAAGAGTTGAGGTTTGTTTTATTATTTTTCGTATCTGATCAGTAAGGCATTTTTGTTTGCTTATTTTATTTTTAATTTCTTGTTTTGGTATTGTTACTATATAGTCTCTGCTATTTCTATATTTCATTATTTATTAATATTTTGTTTATAGAATAATATAACTCTCTTAGTAAATTGTCTTTATGTAATTGAGTAGAATGGAAAACAATAATTTCAACTTACATAATGGGAGGCAATCATGGAAGAAGTGGACAATGTTGTTGATTACTGGTCCCATGCTTGGATAGAAGGCTACATGTTGAATTTGACTATGTTTGTACTAGTGAATATGAAGAAAAAGGTATTGATTTAATGTTTTTAAGGTAGAATTAGAATTTTTAGATTTATACTTGGATATTAGGCTTACAGAAAATAAAGAAAATTAGGCTGGAATTGGACTAATAGACTGGATGATATATCTTCTATTGATATAAGAATGGAGAAGACTCACACCCCCATGCTAAATGCTCTAAGGGGGTTGAACAAGACTACACTTTTCATGTTACTTATGGAAATTATTCAAGTTATAGTACTGCAATCAGATCTGGACATGTAAGGTACAAGAATTCAATATTGATATGATGAATTTAAAGACAAAGACTAGAATAAATAATCAATGGAGACATTTCAGATGGATAAGAAAGACAGCTGAGTACACAACCCTGCACATTTCCCAAATAAAGACTCTGATTAGAGAAACAACCACGGGAAAAAATATATATGTGTATGAATAACTAGGAGGGTAGGTGAAAAATCAGAAAATTCTGTGTAAAGAAAGGCAATAAAATAAAATATCTCTAGAAAGCAAGCCTTAACATGTGTATTCAACATTGCTTAGAGGGTGAATAAGATGAGGCTAGGTAAGTGTATTTGTCAACATTATAATTAGAAGCTTTAGTAAGATCCATTTTTTCATGTTTCCCTGATTTAAGTGGAATGTGAAGGATTGGATATACAGAAGTATAAATAGCAAATACAAGTCTTGTAAGAAGTTAGTGGGAAAGGAATGAAAAAGATACAGATCAGTTGCTACACTGAGTTATAAGTTAAAGGAGTATATTTCATAGGTGGGTAGGTAATAAATTATCAGAGAAAATGGAGCATATTTGTGAATGATCTATATATAGGGTGAAAAACAATTCATATTGTAAGAGATAAAGGTGATGGCTGTTGGGAAAAAAAAACTTCCTTGTTGAGAAGTGAAGTGGAATTGAGAGTGGGTATGGGGGTTGTCTTTGCCAGGAACCTGTTCACTTTGTCTAGCACAATAGAAGAGAGAGTAGCACCGTATGTCTACAAGTATTTACTACATCATAATTTTGATTGGGGGTAACTTAGACTGGTCCTGCTTCTTTTATTTTCAGTGAAGTATAAGCCAAAATAATTTGTTGATAGCAAGGAAATGAAATAGAAAATGGAATTTCCACTAAAGAAGTGAAGGTTATAAGTTGTCATTTCAGGAAGTGGCAAAACTATAACTAAATGCTATAATACTGGTAGTAGTTTCCATCTGAGATTTATAATAATAAAGTTAGCAGATTTGCATGCTTTTTTCAATAGTATTTAGTTGTTCATTTGTATCAGGAAACAATTCTTTTTAAATAGAAATGAGTTCGTCCCAAAGAATAAATAACCACAGGAAAGAGTGGGTAAGCCTTTAAGAAAGTTCTTAGCAATATTTTTAGTAGTTGGGATACATAAACATCTCTTTTTTTCTTGAATTCTGAACCAGTGGTGGGGACAATAGAGTCAGGAAGCTGAAGATAAAACTATAAGATTTATTACTGGTGAAAGCTGCATGGAGACAGTTTCCACATGTGAGGCACAATATGCTTTTTAATAATCCATAGTTTAGATCACAAAACAACACAGCAGACTGTATGTTTAAGGAAAGAAAGAAGTAGCTGATCTTTCCCTTCAGGGCTACTTACCAGGAATTTTAACTGCTGCTTAAAAAAGAAAAAGTTATCAGAATGAAAAAAAAAATCTTAAAATTATCATCCTCTCTCCTTAGCTGGCACTAAATACCCCAGGAAAAAATATCTCAGAATTTCTTTGAAAAGTCATGTATTTCTCCAGTTGCCACTTTGTAGACTTTTCTTTTTTCTGTTGCCCCCACGTGATTGTTTCAGAATAAACTGAGTGTTAATTTTACTTCTCTTAGGAAACTAACAGAAGTAAATTAGTTTAACTTCCTTCCTCAAGCTCAATTAATGAGATAATCCTTTAACCTCCCTGCTTTCTCCCTGTTTACTTCATATGGCCCTTGTGGTCCAATCTGAAAAAACTGTGTGGTGCCAAGCTCCCAGAACACTGCTGTCATAATACCCATTTACCCCATTTGCACTTGAAGGCTTTGTTTACATACATACTTTATTTATATACTGTACTTACACATGGTAGTCATTTACACTTCTGCTCTGAGACTTTCTCCTTTGAACTGAGAAAATAGATTCAGATTGCCCCTTAGGGTGAATGAGTATGTACCCCCATGCCATTACAAATAGTGATGGGCCACTGATAGCCTTGCTTTGAACAACGTTGCATACATGAGGATGAATGTATCTGAATTATGTGTGAAGGCATGAGTGTAGACATCTCAATATTTGTATAAACTTGAATATATGCATGTGTGCCTGCAGAGGTGTTATGTTATTGTGGCAGTACAAATGCAACTATTATAAATTTTAAAATAGCCGGCTCAAGTTTATGTTAATGAAATTTATATGCATTCGTGTGTGTTTACATGTCTATGTTTAAGACACATCAGGAATGATGTGGAACATTTTTCTTTGTAGAATTTTTAAAAGTCTTGTTCTAATGAAGTGTATAAATAGAGTCATCGTAAGGTTTAGCCTAACATTCTGTAATACACTTTTGTAATACACTTTATTATATCTATTTATACAAGCAGATAAAATAAAAGAGTAATTGTCTTTCATTAAAATATCTTCTTGGGACACCTTGGTGGCTCAGTTGGGCATCAGACTCTTGATTTCAGCTCAAGTCATGATCTCCCGGTTTTTGGGATTGAGCACTGTGTCATGCTCTGCTCTGTCAGAGTGGAGCCTACTTGGGATTCTCTCTTTCCCTCTCTGTTCCTCCCCCACTCTCTCTCTCCCTCTCTCTCTCTCTCTCTCCCTCTCTCCCTCTCTCTTTTAAAATAAATAAACGTAAAACTATATCTTCATGGGGCATCTTGGTGACTCAGTCGGTAAGTATCTGACTTCAGTTCACGTCATGATCTCATGGTTCATGGGTTCCAGTCCCCCGTGGGCCTCTGTGGTGACCGCTCAGAAACTGGAGCCTGCTTTGGATTCTGTGTCTCCCTCTCTCTCTCTGCCCCTCTCCCACTCCAGTTTCTGAGCAGTCACCACAGAGCCCAACACAGAGCTGGAACCCATGGACCTTGAGAATGACCTGAGCTGAAGTCAGACGCTTAACAAACTGAGCGACCCGGACACTCCTATATACATTTTTTCTTAGCATTTGACAAATGATTGTCAATCAGAAATCAGAACATGATTAATTGGAAAATATGACTTAAAGCTTATATTAGTTTATATATTTATTATTTCTATTTATTTACCTATTCATCTAGCATCTATCTTTGAGTGTGTGAATTGAAATCTAACTGCTAATATATAATGTGTTTATGACAACACAAATAATATATATATTAATACAATATTTTAAGTTCCAAAAGTATCATGAAGACAAGAATCAGTAATTTTTCAACAGAAATTTTATATAGTGTTAAGATGATTGACGCACTATATAGAAATAACTTGAAATGGTGTAATTTACCTATATAATATATCATGGAATATAAACCAAAATAATTTTCAGATTTTTTGCAAATTAAAACAAATGAAAAAACAGGTATTAAAACAATATTAAGTAAATAGAAGATATTATATTAACAAAAGTTTACTCTTGCTATATCCTTTATTAAGGTTTCAAGTAAAAGAAAAAAACAAAACTGTATTTAAGTAATATAGTCAATAATCATATAGTCAATTATCATAACCTTTGATTTATTTTAGGTAGAGTAATAGCCCCGCTTTAAAAGTTACTCAGAGAAAAATATACATTCCTGAAGATTTACGAATAAATTTCAATCATACTATACTAATATTTTCCACTATTTTACCAAGTAGTAAATTATACTTTAGTATTGTTCTTAATTTTTTTGTCTGTTACAGATTCATTTGGCAGTCTGGTAAAGGTGATGTATTTTATTTTAAGTGCACAAATGAAAATATATGTGATTACAAGGAATGTTTTCTAAAATATCATTATAAAAGTATAAAAATACATAAAATCCTCTCTAATACATTAAATAATATGTCTATTAATACATCAAATAATATGTATAACAATGAAAACTTCAATTACTATTATTTCTACTATTGATAAAACTGTATCTCTCTAATGCTGTTACAGTTTGCTGCAACATTCAAAATTAAACAAGTGGTTATAGATTTATAAAAATAAAAGTGTAATTTTCCCCATCTAAGTTCACAGATCCCCTGAATTCTGTAATAAACTCATAATCATATTCTGTAATAAATTCAACTCCTACAGGGTATTAACAAGAAAATTTACACATGCATAATTAACATATTTCTGGAGTTTTATGATTTACTAGCATTCAAATTTTAGAGAGGAAATTCCTGAGGTTTTTAGCATTTCTGTCTTCTAAAAATATGTTTCTAAAATCCTGTTCCTATCCCTCAAAAATGCTAATTTACATCAGTTTTATTTTACTTCCTTTATATTTTTACTTTAAAATATCTTTAGATAGATATTAAAAATAATATTCTTAATAATTTATTTTAGGAAATTTTTTTATGTGTATAAGTATCTGGAACCCATATCCTATGAGACAAATAGTCTGTATTCTCTTTGAGAACATAATCAAAATGAGGGATAATTTAATATATTTTCTTACCTGCTGAAATAAAGTTATGCAAAAAAGAAAACATTATATAATTCATAATGAACATTCTAAAAATCAGTTATTATTTTAAGTAGTATTTATAGATTTGAAACTCATTATTTGATTTTATATCATTTAGGTGTGAATTCTAATGCAGTTTCATTGCCTTTGGCAATATGAATCTTATATATTTTATGTCATAAGTAATTGCTAAAATATGCCCCAACTGAAGTACATTTTAAAATATATCAGTTTTTTAACTGATCAGAGTTTTCATCAGAGTTTTTTTTAAAATATCTATCTATCTAGAAATTACATATATATTTATCCTACATTTTTATCTATTGTTTATGTATCTATCTATCTATCGATGATTTATGTGACTATGTGAATGTAAAAGGTTATTAACATGAATTAAATTAAAATATCAAAAATAAGAGTAGTCACATTTATACATAAAAATACCTCAAATTAAAATAAAATCAGAACATAAAATATAAATAATATAAATAAATAAAACATAAAACAGTAGTGTTAGTAGTGTTGTGACATTTTAATTCTATATTTCCTGCAAGATAAATAAAAATAAATGCAAAAATCATTCATTAAGTAGTTTTTAGTAATTTTGAAGACAGCATACTAGTCTAAAATGAAAACTTTTATGAGTATTTACAATGATATATTCACAAGAAAATATCTTCACCAGCTTCCTTGAATAAATGAAGCATCAAGTTTCCTAAAGCTGTTTTTGTAGTAACACTTTGATGAATTCTGAGTACATAATGCCAAAAGCAATAATATAGAAACTAAGATAATATCTTCTAGATATGCAACTTTCTTCTCTGGTGGATTCCTTCAAACATTAGATCTAAATCAGTTGTTCTCCAGGGTGCCTGGGTGGCTAAGTCGGTTAAGCATTTGACTTCAGCTCAGGTCATAATCTCCTGGCTCGTGAGTTCAAGCCCTGTGTTGGGCTCTGTGCTGACTGTTCAGAGCCTGGAACCTGATTCGGATTCTGTGACTCCCTCTCTCTCTTTCTGCCCCTCCCCTGCTCATGCTCTGTCTCTCTCTGTCTCTCAAAAAATAAATACATGTTACAAAAAAAAGTTTTAAATCAGTTGTTCTCCAATTGGGTGTACATAACAATTAAGAGGTTTCTTTTTAAATGCAAAACTCAGTTCCGTCAGTTATTTTTTCACACGTGTGTAATGGGAAGGGGAAATTAATTTTTAGTAGGCTTCCCAGGTAGCACTAATGCATGTGGTCCCTGAATGTCACTTGAAATAAAAATTTCAGAGAAGAGCTGTATTATTTCTCTCCCAAACAATCCTCCATAAATGTTATTGCTGTCAACTGAGTTTCAGTATTTTGAAAAAAAAGTATGAAAATTCAAAATCTAATAATACAAAAAAGTATTACATTATTAAGTACATTACCAATATAATTCATGGAATACATTGTTTAAAAAAATGACCATCTACTGTCTTTTACTCCCATCTCTTCCTGTTTTTACTAGTAATAACTGAACACCTCTGTGTATTGGGTCATTCATTTCTATATTTATGTCCATATGTTTATTGGGGCATAAGTAGTATCATATTATATTTTTTTCACTAACATATTACTTCATGTAATGTAGATATATTTTTGTACCAACAAATTATTTTAGCAATATATGTTTTATTTTAAATATTTGCATATTGAGACATCCTTAGTTTGAATATTACATGATTAAACACTTTTTTTGTTTATGGTCCTTGTGCATCCCTCAAAAACACAACTCTTTTTATTATTATTATTATTATTATAAACAACAAAGCAGTCTTATCCTGTTCATGCATCTATATTGAATTATGTTTAAGTAGAATTTCTAGAAGTAAAACTGCTGAAGCAAAGGTTGTGCACATTTTATATTTAATACTTACTGCCAAATTGGCCTTTAAAAATATATACTCCTATCAATATTGTATGAGTGTTCTCATTTCCTCAAATTTCCCTGCACTAGTTATTATAATCATTTTATTTTTTGCCAGTCTCATTGTTGAATCAATATTCTTTTTCTTGATTTTTGGTGAAATTGAGCAGTACTTCATACATTTAAAGTAATTTAAATAATTTTGTAGGATAATAGATTTATACTTATAATTTTGTCTACAAAATTCTTTATATTTTATTTATGCCTTGTAGGTTCTTTATAAATGATGAAAATTAATCCTCAGTCTTTTGTGAATATTTAAAATTTTTTCTCCCTGTCTCCTAACATTATTCATGATAATTCCAAAATAAATCCCATTGAAATTTTAATCGATATTTTACTGAATGTATAGGTTTATTTGAGGGAAAATTGCATTTAGGAACTATCTACCTGTCTGTTTGGGTCTCCATATACATTTCAAATAAATTTTATAGTTTTACTTATAGGAAATGAATGTTAGCTATATTCCAACATGTTTTATAATCATTGTTGCTAACATGAATGGGGTATTTAGCATATGTCATTTATACTTTTTAATTGTGGTGATGGAGAAAGTTGATGAATTTCACATATTCACTATTACTAAGGGAGACTGGCTATGGATCAGGCTGCCTTGTATTGAATTATATTGGGGTTGTACATCATTGGACAATTTAGCTTAGCCAACCAACCAATCCTTCGTTTCACCATCTATAAATTTAAGCTATACAGAGAATCAGGTTTCCCAGTTCTTGAATATGCTGCTAATATTTTATTCTTAAGGATGATGTTTTCTATAAATTTATTACAGACATTATTTAAGAAGAAAAGTAAGTGGCCTTTAATTTCTAGGTTACAAAAAACTATTTGTTTTTAATTATTTTTGTGATATTTACTGAGATTTTCCTGACTAAAAATTGAATGCCTAGATTACAGATATACTGGAATGTTTAATACAGACAAATTGTTTTTATTTTTAAAAGTAAAATAGAAACATTTCACTCTTTGAGAAGATGTGCTTTTGTATGTATTTGAGAAATGCAAAATTTTATGACTAATTGTTGATTTTATTCTTTTTCAAACACTCAGGATTAAACAAGCAATGGCAAGTCTTTGATCTGCTTCCTTGATTAAATTTAGTCACCATAAAAATGCATTTAGATTTTTATTTGGATATGCATGGTACTCTTCAGGTTATAGGTTCCATAATATACACCCTCATTTAATCTTTACAACAACTTATGAGATGGATACTATTCATAGCTTTTTTAGGTTGGCCTCTACTGGGCTATAAATCTCTTCCCCTGACACTCCTACAAATTCCAGTCTTATATAAAACAGGTATTTATATGGATGTGTCAAGGAAACAAACAAACAAAAAGAATTTCTGAGAGCTGTGAAAATTATATGTGATTGGAATACAAAAGAGTTTCCACATTCCTAGGAAACCCAAGTTGTTTCATAACCACGGTAACATGGCAACAGATAGCCACCTAAACCCATCAATCTAACAGCCACAGCTTGAAGCAATGAAAACGCTTTAACCAACCAATTAGTGGTAGACACTGGGTTTTAAAATTGCTAATCCTGGAGAAACTCATTTCAATAAACAAGCCTCTACTATATATCAATCAACCAGAGAATAATAATGTTTCTACAGATGACATCAACCCTTTTACACCTCTGAGATTCTCCAATCCCTGACCTCTGTGATTCCTCAAAACCCCATATCAGATCAACAGTCGACTCAGAAAAGCTGTGCAGTTCCTTGAGTATGGTTTTGTGAATAGTTTCTTTATGTCTGAAGACGTAAGAGATGAGTTATCTACCCAATACACCCAACAGATGAATAGGTTATTCCACTGTAAAGGCAGAAAGCAGAAAAAAAGAAGCTACTGGTCCACAGTAATTATGAAATCTGGCTGGCACATGTTGCCAGTCCTTGGATTAATGTTTAACCTTACTGCCTGGCAATGAGTCACCTTGGGTCTTGCCTCTGCTTCTTGGTCTTTGGTTCTACCTTAGTAGGATTCTTCTTTTCCAATAAAAACCAGCTAGTATTTGCAGCTGAGAAGTGTCTTCAGCTAATTTCTTGCCTATAATACTTTGAGTCCAATGTCTCTATCTGTTCATTATACTTTAAGCTGGACTGTCTCTCATCTCTGAGTCCTAGAAAAGGGAATGAATCTAACCAAGTGGAAGGTATATGATTAGTGGTCAGAGGGAAAACTGGGAGATTTTATTTTCCGAGAGTGACTTCACAGATATATATTCCATACACTAGGTTCCAATATGACTTTCAATATGATTTTGACATTCCTCCTTGAGATGGGATCTGGATTCCTATCCTTAAATATGACAAGATCTTTACAACTGACTTAATCAATAAAAATATAGCAGAAGTCACAATATGTGAATTTAAAGTCTTGATCATAAGAAGTACTGCAGCTTCTGTGTTGGACTTTTGGCTCACTCATTCTGGGGCAAGCCAGCTGCCATACAATGAGATGCTTCAATCATCCCCTTCGTGAGGCCCAAATACAAAGGTGTTGAGGCCCAGCAAGAGCCAGCCCCAGACATCCAGAAGTTTGAGTGAGCTAATTTGGAAGAGAATTCTCCAGACCCAATCAAACTTTCCAATATCTGTAGTGCCCACTATAACAATGCAAAATCATGACAGGACTGATCTCGAATAATGACTGCCTCACCAAGCCCTTCATGGATTTTGATTAATTAATAAGGAGAGCATAAAATTTTATATTCTAGGCACTATACTTTAGACTACTTGTTATGCTACTTTAAGTAAGCAGCACAGTATTCATTTAAACATCAAACAAATTGGGGTGCCTGAGTGGTTCAGTCTGTTAAGCGCCTGACTTTGGCTCAGGTCATGATCTTGTGGTTCATGAGTTCGAGCCCTGCTTGGGCTCTGTGCTAATAACTCAAAGCCTGGAACCTGCTTCGGATTCTGTGTCTCCCTCTCTATCTGCCCCACCTCTGCTCTCTCCCTCAAATATAAATAAACATTAACAAAAATTTTAAAACATGAAACAAATAAATAATTTTAAAAGATTGAATCATATCATGTATCTTTTCTGACCGCAATGATATGAAACTGGAAATCAATCACAAGAAAAAAAAACTGGAAAGAACATAACACAAATACATGAGTGCTAAATAGCATGATACTAAACATAAATGGTTGAACCAAGAAATCAAAGAGAAATTTAGAAAAAAAAATGCATGGAGACAAATGAAAAGGAAAACTCAATGGTCCAGAATCTTTGTGGTACACCAAAAGCTGTTCTAAGAGCGAAGTTTATAATAATAGAGGCCTACGTCAAGAAACAAGAAAAATTTCAAATAAGCAATAT
The DNA here is from genome assembly GCF_023721935.1 of Panthera uncia. NCBI lineage: Eukaryota > Metazoa > Chordata > Mammalia > Carnivora > Felidae > Panthera > Panthera uncia. The sequence goes on from NW_026057576.1 coordinate 57,465,612, forward strand.
AACCTCATATCTAAAAGAGCTGGAAAAAGAATGATAAACAAAGTCTAAAGCCAGTAAAAGAAAAGAACTTATAAAGATTATAGCAGAAATAAATTAAATAAAAGCTAAAAAACAATAGAATATATCAAGAAGACCAAGAGCTGGTTCTTTGAAATAATAAACAAAATTGATAAAACTTTAGGCAGACTCATCAAGAAATAAAGAGGACTCAAATAAATAAAATCAGTAATGAAAGAGGAGAAATAACAGTTGGTGTCCCAACTGACACCAAAGAAATACAAAGGTTTACGAGGGAATATTATGAAAAATTATATGCCAACAAATTGGACAACCTAGAAGAAATAGACAAATTCCTAGAAACGTATAACTTTCCAAAACTGTATCAGGAAGAAAAAAAAGAGAGAGAAAATCTGAACAGACTGATTACTGGCAACTAAACTGAATCAGCAATCAAAAACTCCCAGAAAACAAAAGTCCAGGACCAGTTGGTATCACAGGGAAATTTTACCAAACATTTAAAAAAGAGTCAATCCCTATTTTTCTCAAACTATTGCAAAAGACAAAGAAGAAGGAAAACTTCGAGTTTCATCCTATAAGACCAGCATCACCCTGCTGGCAAAACCAGATAAAGACACTATAAAAAAGAAAACTACAGACCAATATCTCTGATGAACATAAATGCAAAAATCCTCAACAAAATACTAGCAAACCAAATTCAGCAACATATTTAAAAAATCATTCACCATAATAAAGTAGGATTTATTCCAGGGATGCAAAGGTGACTGAATTTTTAAAAGTCAAAGATACATAAAAATAATTTAATTAGAAAAAAATAATTCAGAAAGGGGAAATTTCAAATGTTTCCATGAACTCAGGGAAATAAGGAAAAAAAATCCTCATTGAAGCAAAATCTCAAACAAGTGATTTTCAGGACCTACATTATTAACATGATAAAAAATGCAAAGTGAGTTGGAATGGCTCAAATTTTAAATAAAATATTAAAAAATACAAAAATAATACCTACAATATATTAAAAATTGTAGTTCACTGCCGAAAATTGAGTCAAAATTAGGATAACACTACCCAAGAATAAAAGAAAAACAAGATATCCAAAATTAAAAATGATACTACATTATGAAAGTCAGAGAATATTTAGATTTAAAAAAAAATTACATTCTGTCAAGAAAAAAACAAAACAAAAATAGCATTAAATAAGGTCAAATATATATTTGAAAATGACATAATGCGCTATTGTAATGTATTTATTTGCTTGGTTTATGTTCTTTTCAACTACTTCTTGAGAGAATCTGGTCATCTATTTAAATAGTAAGTTTATTGTTTAATGAGGTTTTTATTATTTGCATTATATTTTACATTCTATGCAATATAAGGAAAATGTAATTCAAATGCTGTATCACAAAATACCTCTCCATATTATAAATGAATACAACTCATAAGTCCACTAAATATTAATAATCATGTAAAAGGTGTATTGAGTACCTTATGCAAAAATTATTTTATAGGGATTAAGACTGATGTGGTGATACTGGCAAAATCATTTGAGGTAAATCCATCATCTGTGGGTTCAACATGTATTATTTATCCTATTCAACACAGTAAAACATAGAATCCCTTTTTCTTAATTTTTGTATTTCAATTTTTTTTAAAGAATTAGATTAGATTGGGATATGACATATTCCATGTAGTGTTTACAGCAATCATATAAAAAGGAAGATATTTAAAAAAACATAATATAAAATAAAATTCAACTTTCTTTCATTTAAAAAAATATGTTTATGTTTATTTATTTTTGAGAGAGACAGAGACAGAATGTGAGTGGGTTAGGGGCAGAGAGAGAGAGACATACACAGAATCCGAAGCAGGCTCTAGGCTCTGAGCTGTCAGCACAGAGCCCGACATGGGGCTCAAACTCACCAACCGTGAGATCATGAACTGAGCTGAAGTTGGACACTCCACCGACTGAGCCACCCAGGTGCCTCTCTTTCATTTTTTTTTTTTAAGTTTATTTACTTTTTTGAGAGAGAGAGAGAGAGAGAGAGAGCGAGCCCAAGGTGGGGAGGGGCAAAGAGAGAGAGTGTGAGAGAATCCCAAGCAGCCTTTGTATTGTCAGCGCAGACCCAGACGCAGGGCTTGAACTCAGGATCCATGAGACCATGACCTGAATGGAAATCAAGAGTCAGACACTTAACTGACTGAGTCACCCAGATGCCCCAAATGCAACTTTCTTTCAAAATTTAGCTATATATAATCCCCTCACCTACATTAAAAAAAAAAAAAATTAAGACAGTAAATTATCACTAAAATAAAAATGATAATTTAATATAAAACCTCAACACATTTACAAGGAATAGAAAATTAAAAACTTAAATGGAAACTAGAAAATGTTAATATTAATACAACCACTATATTTAGGACCATAGTCACATTGTTATTAGCTATGTCTTCCATCATTTTAAATAAGAGAAAATTAGAAGTTGAATGGATTTTTGACTCATTGGGTCTAATTAAAATACTTCCTTAATTTTTTCTCACCATTTTAGGGCACATTTTTTTTCAGTAATCTTTTACATTTTCCATAGATGTGAATGGGAAATTAATTTAAGATTGTTTATTATGTCCTCGGGTTTTTGAATACTCTATTTATTTTAGCCCTTATAATAGAGAGTTATCATATTTCCTAAAGCTCTATTCATGACTTTAAATTTCTATTATTGAAATATTTGTTTCTTTAATTTAGACAAACTTAAATCAAGGTCTACTTCTCTGCTTCAACTCAACATAGTATGCTTTGAGTGTGCTCATTGGACACCTGTCTGATAGAATGTGAAAGCTCTAAAGGACTGGAGGAAATAGTTATATGGGACAGAAACTATTCTAAGAGTTTTAAGAAATAAGAACTTGTGGGAAACCTATACAATTTGCTTCATTAGATGATACTTTGAGATCAAAACTGATCAAAGGAAAGGCTTGGTCCATGAGAGATTATAAATAACATATTCACACTTGACATCATTCCCTTGAACAAGGATGTCAGATTACCAAGATGTGTTATCTTAAGGTAACAATTACTTTCTTAAGTGGAACTTAATGTTGCTCAAGCATTAAAACTTCTAAAATGAAATGAGCGTAGTATGAAGAGTTGCATATCATTTAATTTTGAAATTACAAAAAATATAACACCATGATGGGTCCATAGATACTTAAACTGATTCAGATTTTGATTTTTTCATTGCTATTATACAGTAAACAAGGACTTTATAATTTACTACTTTCTCTAATATAGACCTCCATACTAACATTTTCAAAATTATTTCTCAATGCTGTCTTTATGTTATCCTAATACCTATTTTTGAGGCAGAGATTCATATAAGGGTTTTTATTTTTTGGCTTGGGTCTTCTCAATATGTATCTTTAAACAATGTGAATGCTGATGGAAAACTTATTTATAAATATATACCTGAAGAATAGAATTCCAAACATGCTAAATGAATCAGTGTTAAAATACTTAGAAAGTGTTTAGTCCAGGTTGAGCCTCACAAGGGCTAGATTAATTATCTTAGTTCTGAATTGATGAATGAATTTGACTTCATTTCTAATGAAAAATATTGGTGAAATATTTGATAGGTTTTTCCTAGAAAGACTAATGGAATATAAAATACAATTTCTTATTACTTCATATAGTGTATCCTTCAACAAGCATTTTAATGCATTTTTGTTGATTAATAACAGTGTCCACAAGAAAGACTGACCCACAGCACCATACTGCATCACTGTTGACAACAAAAAATAAAGCAAACTCATGAATGTTTAATGTTTAATAACAATTTAAAAAATTACGAACCATAATAACAATGAGGGATTGTGGTATTTGAATTAAATCTCTTGGTACTTAATCATGCAGGTCAAATAATGACACTAGAAAACATATTGAAGCAAGATTTTGCAAGTGACTATATTCTAATAAAACTTTCTGAAAAGACAACTAGATTTCAATAAACTCAAGGTAATTCAGGAATGTTGTTTTCAAACGACTGAAACTAATTATCATAGTCTTACTTTGGGGAATATGATTAGTACTAGAAATGAATGCAAATATTAAAATTGGTCTCAGATGACCTAACCACTAATACAAAATGCAAGGGGCTAATTAGGTTCATTTCATTAAGCATGAAATAATGGTGAAATCTCTCTCTAAAAATTAAAACTGTTGCTGTTTTAAAATCCTAATCCTACATTGTAGAACCAGTCTTTGACTAAAAAATATTTATTTAGTTATACTGTATGGTGAACACTGAATTAGGCATAGATTTCATTTTCCAGATGTCAAAATTTAACTAGAATGTATTGATTAACTTTTATAAAAAGTTACATGTACTGATAGAATAATATCACTTTATCCAATAGTATCAAACGGTGAGCTTTTATAAATGCTGTAATTTATATGCAATTGAAATCTTGTTTACTAAGTGCAAGTGCTTGTTATGATTAGTCATGATGTTAGGTTTCTTAGCAAATGCTCTGAATATTTTGTGTCTGTTAAAACACAACTTTCTTGTTCTCTAAGTACCCTGATAACACAATTATAAACATCCTTTACTGTATTGGACAGTGATGTATTCAAAGAATGGTCATTAAAATTTTAAAAATAGGGGCCTCAACATATGATTAGGATGTGGAATATAAAAATAAGACTTTGTCCAGTGAAAATGTTTTTTTAAAGGTAAAATTGAAATCATATACTTCTACGATGCTTTCAAAGAGCAGTGCAGATAAGGAAGCCTTGAAGAGCTTAATTACAGAGAATTTGCCCTTTCATAAGGAAGCAGAAAACTGTTTTTTTTTCAACAAAGGATGCAAGCACATGATGTGTTCACTATATAGTAGCCATAGTTTTACAAGTTTCAAGTAGATAAATATTTCTCAGGCCCAAATTAATAATCAGAAAAGAAAAAATGAAAAATCAAATTTCATCAAAACAAAAACATATTTCCATCAAAGACTCATTTAAAAATATGGCAGGACCCAGACTGAGAGAAAATATTTCTAATAGAATTATCTAACAAAGCACTAATATTAGACTACATAATTAAACCTAAAAATAAACACTAAATAAACAACCCAATTAAAAATGAATAAGGATTTAAAGATGCTTCACACATACACACTCACACACATGCGCACATATAATATACGATTAGCCAATAAATACAAAAAGATTAACAACTAGTTATTCTTCAGATAACTTTGAATTAAATCTCCATGAGATATCATTCAGCCATCAGAATGAAAAAGCAATTAAAAAGTGCGATAATAGCAAATGTTGGCAAGGAATCGGGACACCCGGAACACTAAACACACTGCTGGAGCTATTGTAGAACAGTAGAACTGCTCTGAAAAGCTAGTGTTCTTTAAAGGTGAAATAGATTTGCTTGATGATCCGGCAATTCCAGCCATTGTTATTTTGTGGGCATAAAAAACATATGACATCAAAACCCTCATACATGATACTTCATAATTACTATTTGTAACAGCCCAAATCTACAAATAGCCCAAGTGTTCAACAACAGAATAATGTTAAACACAGTGTGGTACATTGATTCAGTGAAATATTATTGAACAATAAATGCACACGAGTGGTACACAAATGTCACATATGCATCTGAAAACCATGATGTTGGACAGAAGAAGGCAAACAGAAAACAAACATAATATATAACCACACTTCTGTGAAGTTAAAAAAAAGTAATCGTGGGGATAGAAATTAAAAAGGGATTTGTTTGGAGTTTTGGGGGTGGTGATGCAGAACATGGATTGACTAGAAAAAGTCACTAAGAGCACCTTCAGGATGAGAGGAATGCTTTTTATCTTGGTTGGTTGGGATGGGAACATGGGCATATTCATTTATCAAACTCATCAGAGTATACATTTAAAATAGGTATACTTTTGTGTATATAAATTACACCTTAATAAAAATGTAAATTATGTTACAGAATATTGGGACCAGAAAATATTGTCATGTTGGCTATGGTGTGAAGCTATTTAAAATTCATCCCTGGGAGAAATAAATTTACTTGAGTCAAAATAACAGGGCTTTAAAGCTGAAATTCTTTCTCATACTTACTGTGATGGAGGCTGGGGGCAGAGGCTAATGGGAATGGCAGAGGTGTGAAGAAGACAAGATACATCAGTGTGTTCTCTAAGGAAATTTGGTGTTTTCCATTCCCATGCAATTTCCTGGGGATGTTTAATGCCAAAAGCACCATTGGTGGGTGGAGGCAGGAAGTGAGTCTGAAGTTCTAACGCTACTTTCTAATATATTTTTTATAATTTTTTAAGTCTAAATATTAATAAATAAATATTTGGAGAGAGAGAGAGAGAGAGAGAGAGAGAGAAAGCAGGGTGGGGGGAAGCAGAGAGAGAGAGAGGGAGAGAGAGAATCCCAAGAAGGCTCTGCACTGCCAGCATAGAGCAGTGCAGAGCTTGAACCCATGGTCCTGGGGTCATGACCTCAGCCGAAATCAAGAGTCGGTAACTCCATCAACTGAGCCATCCAGGTGCCCCAACTTCCTATTTTCTGATAAACAGATGTCATTGTGTTACTATTGACAGCAATATCATTTATCCTTGCGTATCCAACTAAAGTATCCTTTGATACTTACTTGGGTGTTAATATTTATGCTTAATTTTTCCAGGGGTGCCTGGGTGGCTCAGTCGGTTGAGCGGCCGACTTCGGCTCAGGTCACGATCTCGCGGTCCGTGAGTTCGAGCCCTGCGTCGGGCTCTGTGCTGACAGCTCAGAGCCTGGAGCCTGTTTAGGATTCTGTGTCTCCCTCTCTCTGACCCTCCCCCATTCATGCTCTGTCTCTCTCTGTCTCAAAAATAAATAAACGTTAAAAAAAAATTAAAAAAATATTTATGCTTAATTTTTCCAGAGCCTGTTTTTATTGCTCAGCTGCCTTTATTACAGTTTGATGCCATGTTCTAAATCCCATGGGGCTGGAAATGTTTTATCTAGTAAGTAGACTTAAATAGATAGTCTCAAACTTTGTGAAAACAGGATCACAAATTTAAAAAGGAATAGATCCATGATTTCAAAAAAGCAAATATTCCTTGTCGATTTTATTTGAAGGAAGTGGTTTGATTTATGGGTCCTGAAAACTTACTGATTACTCTGTAGATTCCTTCCAGTACCTACTGTATGGCTAAATAGTCACCGTGGAAGACGAAGTAGGTTTTGCAGAGGCCTTCGCTTTTCTGCTCCCATCACCCAGTACTCCACATTTACGTGCACATTAACTTCATGGGTTTTTTTGGCTTCTAAATACAGTGGGTTTTAGAAGGCGCTCGTGATGACATTTCAGCTCTCTTGATTTAGTGATGTAACTCTAAAACCTGACTTCAAGAGCTTTTTAAGATTTTTCTACTTTCACTAGTGTAAAGTTTTGCTGGGGAAGAATGGGAGATGGTGACATGCTCCTTTAAGCTAAATGTTTGGTTCCCAACTTCAAGTACTTTCTCTGGCCTTAGGACCCCACTCATCCCAGCCCAAGTCCATATGCCAAGTAAGGTACCAAGGAGGTAAGCAATTCCTTGTAAATGTTTTTAACTAATGCCTGATGGAATTAATACCTTGTTTGTGATAAGTCTGAGGCATTAGTCATTTTGCTACTGAAAGCTACCCAGAAGACTTACCACTCAGTTGCTCACAATGGAATCTACTCAAAAGGAAACATTGTTTCTTCCCCTGATTCACTTCTTCACTCCTTACTAGTAGGCTTAAGCAACTGTAAACTGTGACCGTGCTTTGACTGGAGCCATATGTCTGTGACCTCAGTTTTGAAAACGACCAAGTTTCCTGGGTTCCTGGTCATATTGCATCTTTTACAGACAGATGCCAAGTTGAGGTGCACAAGATGATGAGTTTATTGTTTTATGACACTAATACCTGGGTTAGTTATGCAGCTATAGATTACTGGAACAAGTGGGAAGGTGTCCACTTTCTGACACCATCATGGTGGATCACGGTAATATTCTGCAGATTTCTCCTGGCTGAAACCAGGAGAATTAAAGTATCCAGGGGACAACTCGGTGTGTGGAATACTTTCCTTTCCATGTTGATTTGAACAATTTTTAGCCTCAAGATTTAAGAAATGTCTTCAACAGATCTGCACACTAGGTGCCAGCGGCTATTAATCCATTAATCTTTGAAAGTAAAGATAAAACATCTTGCACAGAATCTGATATTCAAGAGATTAATTGGGTAAGTTTACAGTCAACCACTGTCATCCACCATTTACCATCTGTTTCTTTTTTTTGGTTTTTATTTATTTAAATGTTTTAGAAACTAAACTCTTTAATTGAGTAGGAATATAATAGACATGACCACCATTTTATTATTGAAAATTTTTTTTTATTTTTTTTTTATTTTTTAATATATGAAATTTACTGTCAAATTGGTTTCCATACAACACCCAGTGCTCATCCCAAAATTTTGAGAGTGGCACTTAACCATGCAATTTCACTTAAGATATGGTATTTATTCTGATTTAACAAATTTATACTATATAAACAAATATCATTTATTATTTATAATAAATAAGTTTCACAGGCTTCTCCTGGTTCATTTCATCATAATGATTCTTAGTCTGTTTCTGGCAAAGGATATGAAGATTCTATCAGCTGTCAATGATGCATTTTGATTATATACCCAGGGACTGGAGAAATGAACACAGGATTGGTTTTCAGTGGAGCAAAACTGGTATGTGGAAGTCAGTTCAAAGACTATATTCAACAGCTCTTCAAAGAGCTATTTTTTTCCCTTTCATTTGTATTGAGTTATGCTGAAAAACTGGTGGAATCCGTGAAGTTCTGACAGCTTCTATGGGTAGATAAAACCCGACAACCTTGTTTTGTAACATTTTTTTTTTTTTTTTGGTTCAATGCCATGGTGTAGATACACCCATTTTTTTTTTTAAGGTATCAACATGACAATATTGAACATGGAGGTGAGGAAGATGCTAATAATCTTTTGAAAGCTGATACAAACTGGTTCCATCACCTCATTATGTGGAAGAATGTTTATTGTATACATTTTTTATAGTATTATAGAGTCAGTCCTCAAAAGAACACAGCTTCCCATACAAGTGTTAAACTCTGGGTCTAGGAACTGCTTCAGATTTGGAATCTGTGTGAAAAATTATTTTTCCATTAGAGCTGCTGACACCAGCCTTCAGCTTATAAGACCTTGATCTTTTTTGGCCATATGTCGTTATTGGCTATACATATATCACCCCCTCAGGAATACCCAAGTCCCATTACCTATTGTTTCATATTTTATTGCCATATGTAATCCCGTTGAATTACTCACTTGTATGTCCCTTATGGGGCCATCTGCACCTTCCAGGGAACATAGTCACCTAGTTGTTTCTTTGGTCTCTAGTATATCTGCTTTAAAATGCCCATCTCTCATAACCCTTTGAAACCTTGCTAAATACCCTTTCAAGACGGTTCAATAATATTAACTAATTGACTGTAGCTATGTCATACCTAAGTTTAAAGTATTCATTATATTAGTATATCAAACCAACTCCAAGGTGTCAGAATATCGAATCTTGAGTCATAGGAAAATCTCCTCATATCATCAAATTCTTCCCTTTTAGGCTTAATTTTGTGTCCTCCTTAATCCAGCGAGTTTTCCTGGTTCTGGTCAATATATAGGTCTTGTAAACCTATATAGTGGTGGCTGTCTTGGGGCTCAGTCGGTTAAGCTCTCCACTCTTGGTTTCGGCTCAGGTCATGATCTCAAGGTTTTGTGAGTTCTGTCCCCAAATTGGGCTCCACACTATAGTGCGGAGCCTGCTTGGGATTCTTTCTCTCTCTCTCTTTGTCCCTCCAACACTTGTGCCATCTCTTTTTCAAAATAAATAAATAAAATTTAACAAAATATTAAAAAAAAAAGAAGATGGCTCTCTTGAATAAACTGACTGTCAGCTTCAGGACTCTATAAAGAGCCAGGCCATGTGTACCCCCACCCCCACCCCAGGTTCCTTTGTTTTATAGAGCTTGGTTGGTTTAGGTAAATGATCATTTGAGTCTCCTATTTCCTGCCCCCTGCCACTGGCCAGTGCTTTAAATTTCTGCTCATACGTTTTTTGGGTTTTTCCCCCATTTTTTTTTCTGAGTATAGTTGACACATAATATTACACTAGTTTCAGGTGTACAATTTAGTTACTTGACAAGTTTGTATATTATGCTATGTTCACCACAAGTATAGCTACTATCTGCCCCATTACATCACTATTATAGTATCATTGACTATATGTGCTTATGTTCTGCATTTTTTAAAAATTGTTTTTAATGTTTACTTATTTTTGAGACTGAGAGAGACAGAGCATGAATGGGGGAGGGTCAGAGAGAGAGGGAGACACAGAATCTGAAGCAGGCTCCAGGTTCTGAGCTGTCAGAGCCCGACGTGGGGCTCGAACTCACGGACCGTGAGATCATGACCTGAGCCGAAGTCAAGGACGCTTAACCAACTGAGCCACCGAGGTGCCTCTATGTTCTGCTTTTTAACTGGAGGCCTGTATCTCCTTCTCCCTTTCACCCATTTTTGCCCAACCCCCCGACCTCTTCCCCTCTGGCAAGCATCAATTTGTTCTCATATTTATAGTCTGATTCTGGTTTTTGTTTGTTTAATCATTTTTTTTTTTTAGATTCCATTTATGGTGGAATCGCATGGTATGCGTCTTTCTTAGTCTTATTTCACTTAGCGTAATACCCTTTAGCTCCATCCATGTTGTCTCAGATGACACAATCTCATCCTTTTTTAATTCACCTATAAAATAATGTATAGAATCATTGTATCATTATATTGTACACCTGAGACTACTATAGCACCTATAAAGAGTGAGCCCATGAAACCCTAGTGCCCTACCCTCAACCACAATAAAATCAGAACTCTAGGCCCTCACTTCTCTCTCTTTGTCTCTACTCCCAACTTCAGTGTGTGGCCCCAAGTGTTCCATATAATTTGAGGGGTTAGTGACTTTTCCCTTTTTAAAAAAAAATTCCTGATGACTATTGCTGAGGGAATCTTGGAATCAAAATAAGACTCACTAGAACCATTCTAGACACATCATTGGTTATCAGTAGTCTGAGACCAGCACAAAACAATATATTAATGAGGTACTGTAGAATTTTTTGTGCATAAGGTATTTATTTAGTAGAAACTGTGATTCCAAATTGGAGTATGCTCAGAAGTTACCTTAATTCCAGAATACAGAGACGATGAGGTAGAGTAGCAGTGGACTTTGAGATACAGAAATTTGACTGAGGTCTTTGATTGCTATCTAGGAAATGGGAGGATTCTTACCTTTTACAAGGGTCATCTGGGTAATTTGGTCGTCCAGTGTTCATAAGAAGATTCATTTAAATATTCCATAGCAGGACATATAGTCACTTATTATTTGAATCAATGAACAGAACTGAGAATAAAGACATGCCCAAAGTGCACTAAAATCGGTCTGTTTTGTAGCTCTGCTATGTTTAAGATTTGCAGTACAGCCTTCCCCTGCTTAGTCAAGGGTTGAAGGCCGATTTACTGCTGCTTTGGACATTACAGTTTTTCAAGTTTTTAAGTCTAAGCAGTGAACAAAATAGTGAAATTACTAAAATGATCATTGTATCCATATTTTTAAAAGGAAAGAGCTTTTGTATAAGCCAGTTCTCATTCTCCTACCCAATTTGTATCCACCATGCATTGGAGGTTTACAAATTCTTATTGTCAAGTGTTCTGGATTATCGCCTCTTTGCTTACCATCAATGAGGTCTTACTTTTCAATTTCATCAATTCCAGATTTCATTTTTCAATATACATTTCAGCTATTTCAAGTCTATTTTCAAATAACACTAGTCCACCTCAGGGGTAATGTGAATACCTAGTAACAAAATAATCTGACATTTTATTTCCTTACTGTTATAATTATTTTGAATAAACTGTTATTGGTTAGATAAATTAAAGAAAATAAAAGAGGAGGCAGAGAGGAATGGGTGAGATAGGTGAAGGGGATTAAGAAAACACTTATTGCGAAGGTCTCTGAATAATGTATAGAATCATTATATTGTACACCTGAGACTAATATAGCACTAATAGCGATTAAAATTGAATACAAAAACAATGAAAAATTAAGTTCTTTTTTTTTACTTCTTGCTTCCTTGATGCTCTTTTCCAGTTTATGAACGGCCAAACTAAATATTTTATTATCCTTCTCTCTAAAGAACTTTTTTAAAACATTTATTACAAAGCTAGTGTACTGACAACAAAGTGCTTCAATTTTGTCTGTCTGAGAAAGTCTTTATTTATCCTTCACACTTGAAAGGATGATTTTGTAATACACAGAATTCTTGGTTTAATTTTATTTCTCTCAATACTTTAAATATTTCACTCCACTGTCTTCTTGCTTGCATGGTTTCTGAGGAAAAGTCAGAAGTAATTCTTATCTTTGTTCTTCTATATGTATTTTTTTTTATCTCTGACTTCTTCCAGGTTTTTTTATCTTTGATTTTCTTTAGTTTCAAAATGATATGCTTGTGCATATATATATATACATATATATATATGTATACGTATACATATATATATATATATATATATACACACACACACACACATATATATTTGCATTTATTCTTCCTGGTGTTTTCTGAGCTTCCTAGATATGTGTTTGGGTGTCTGATAATTTGGGAATCTGTTCTTTCCTTTCTTCTCCTTTGATATTCCCATTATGCATGCAGTGTACCTTTTGTAGGTGTCCCACCGTCCTTGGATATTCTGTTCTGATGTTATAGTCTCAGTTCTTTTTGCTTGTCAGTTTTGAGGATTCTACTGAAATATCCTGTAGCACAGAGATTCTGTGTACAGCTGTGTACAGAGTACTAGTAAGCCCACAAAAAGTATTCTTTACTTCTGTTTATGGGCTTTTTTTTAATTTCTAACATTTCTTTTATGTTGTTTCTTAGAATATCCATCTCTCTGGTTACACTGTGCACCTGTTCTTGAGTATTGTCTATTTTATCCATTAAAACTCTCGTAATGTTAACCATAGTTGTTTTAAATATCTAGTTTGATAATTCCAACATCCTTGCCATGCCTGGTTCTGATGCTTGCTCTGTCTCTTCAAATTGTGTGTGTGGGGGGTTGCCTTTTGGTCTACCTTGCAATTTTTTTTTTCTTAATAGTCATATGTGATGTGCTGTTTAAAAATAACTGCTGTAAAAAGACCTTTAGTTATGTGTTGCTGATGTATAAATTTGGGGAAGTGTTCTATATTCCTATGATTTAGCTACTAGTCTTTTAGTGAGGTTATGCCTCAGGACCATGAATTTCACAAGTTTCTCAATCTTTTTTCTTTCCCCTTAAGTAGGAGAGGATGGCTCAAGTGGGTGGGAGTCTCTAGTAATTCATCAATTACCGTTCAGATTTTCCTGCCCTAGCACTGGTTCCTGCAATGATTTTCACTCCCAAGTCTCTGCTTTGGTAAAATGTGACTCCCTTTATCTGCTTGTCTGTCTCTCCAATCTTGGGAGGTAGGGATTGCTTTGTGTCTTCTCCTCTTTTGTGGATCTATGAGTAGTTACTGATTTTTCACTCTGCTTGTCTTTTCCCTTGTTTTTATGACAGAGTGGTAACTTCCATGCTTCTTATAGAGCTGGAAAGCATAGTCTCTAACTTCATTTCAAGTTGCCCAGCATTGCAGAACTTTAGCAGAACAGTGACTTGATATGTTTTAAGAGACATTTCTGATTGTCATACTAAGAATAAACTGTCAAGTAGCAAGAGTAGAAGCCAGAAGATCAGTTAGGAGGTTACTTCCAGTAATCCAAGACAGAATAGGTATGATTTGAATGACATTTGAAACTGTGAGCATAGTTAGAATAGAATAAATTAGGACAAAAGTTTTGGGAAAATATATTTTCCTGAAGTAACTGAAAGGAAAAAAAAAATCACCTTGATGAAATTAGGTATCATCAGGTGTAGATGGTTTTTAAATATGTAAGACTAATAAAATCATCAAAGATTAAATGTAATTAGAGAAGTGAACAGTACCAGAGAACTGAGACTTGGGGATACTTAAAAGAAAAATAAAAAGCTGGGAAGAAGGGTAGGAACTTATAAAGCAGAATAAGAATTGCTGTCAGTGAGATAAGAAGAAATCCAAGAAAATGTGTGTCACAAACATTTTAAATGGCATCAGATGCTGAAAAACCACATTGGGAAATAATTAGTTATTATCTTGTACATATGAGCATTCACAAAGCTTATGATCCAACATTATCATTCTCAGATGTGCTACAGAGAGATACTCTTGCATATGTATTCTAGAAAATTTATATATAAATGCTGAAAATGGGACTCTTTAAAACAATGTAAACATGAAATAACCCAAACTCACTAAAAAAAATAGATAAATTCATTATCATATAGTTATACAATAGAATATTATCCTAGAGTAAAATTACATAAACTTCAGTTATATAGAAAATATTGATAAATGTTATCAATGTAATAAATCAAAATAAATCTCAGAATATAACATTCAGAATGATACTCTTTTTAATGAAATTTATAGTATCAACATTTTTTAGAAATGTGCATGTTTGCATGTGTGTGTGTATCTATATAAAAGAAAGGAAATGATAAAGCAAAACAGTATCCTTGGATGAACAGGGTAGAAAAGAAACACTCAGGCAATTCAAGTTATCATCAATCCAGCTCTTGAATAATATACTGGCCTTATGAATGTATAATATATTGTTAAAATGAATTAATTAATACGTGATGTATAAAAAGACATGAGTAAACCAATAATAAGAATGCATGCTGATACAGGGATAATAGCAGATCCACTTTTGTACAAATGAGATTAAAATGAATCATTTCATGCAATTGAATAGAAGAAAAACAAGCAATACAACAACACCAGAAATGGACAAAAACATGAAAACTAATTTACTTAAAGAGGAAACAACTTGGCAAATAAGCAGCTGAAAACATTATTATTAAATAAGAAGGAGGCGCCTGGGTGGCTTAGTCAGTTGGGCGTCCGACTTCAGCTCAGGTCATGATCTCAGGGTTTGTGAGTTCGAGCCCCGCGTCAGGCTCTGTGCTGACAGCTCGGAGCCTGGAGCCTGCTTCGGAATCTGTGTCTCCACCTCTCTCTGCCCCTCCCATGCTCATGCTCTGTCTCTCTGTGTCTCTCAATAATAAAGAAAAAAAAAAAAAAAGTTAAATAAGAAGAAAAATTAAAGCCATGAAAAAAAATAAGCCCATACCTACCAACTTGGCAGATATGTTGAAGTCGAAGTGTTCATGATGATATCGAATAATAGGAATTATAATAAAATATGTGTTTGAATTAAAATTAGAATAATTTTGACAAAAATTGTCTTATAAATTTACACATATGGATTATAAATTATGACTGACCCAGCGTTCCTCCTCTATTTAAAAATTCTAAGGAAGTTCCTTTATAGTTACATCAGAAAGAATATTCATATCAACACTGGCTATGATTTGGGCAAAAAAAGTAGAAGAAAGCAAATGCTCAGGAGACAGGAGAATGAATAAATAGGTTGTAGCACATTCATGCAATGACTCAATTTATAGGAATGAAATTGAGCAATTTATCTCCACATATAACCTGGATTGATATCGCAAAATAGCACTGACACCAAAAATATTCAAATTAATTATGATAAATTTATATACAATAAGGATAAACAAGGATATGATAAAGATGACATTTGGAATAACGTGTATTCTTGGGAGGTGAATGTGTTTGAGGAATTAGTAGGGACTAACATTAATAGTAATATTTAATTTTATTATTTTTAAATGGAAAGTACACAGATGGTGTGTGTGTATGTGTGTGCATGTCAGTTTCACAATAAAAATGGTATATTAAAAGAAAGGTGTTTCTAAAAAGAGGTAGTGGTCAAATTTGTCATAGACAGCTAGTAACTTCAATAAGTTAAGAAAATGATTCATATACTTTAAGTTTATTTATTTACTTTTAGAGAGGGAGAACATGAACAGAGAAGGGGCAGAGAGAAAAAGGGGGAGAGAGAGAATCCCAAGCAGGCTCTGCACTCTCAGCACAGAACCTGACATGGGCCTCGGACCCACAAACCATGAGACCATGACTTGAGCCAGAATCAAGAGTTGGATGCTTAACCAACTGAGCCACCCAGGATCCCTGATTGATATATTTTATTTACAATAAGGTAATGGATGACTTTAACAGAAGGGGATTTGTTCAAGTTGTGGGAATTAAAGCATTGGATTTAAGAGAGTGAGTTCTAAAGAGAAGAACATGAAGGTGTTTGTAAGTTTAGACTCCTTTCCTTAGTTTGTTGCAAAAGGAAAAGGAGAACGGGCAGTAGGTGATGGGGAATGTAGGGACAAAATAGATTGCTTTGTTCTTCCTATAAGTTTTTAAAAGAATAAATGTTGTAGCATGTTTCTACGGATCATGTTAAGAACAAGAAACTTGTGATGCAGAGAATTTAAGACACAACTGCATGTGTGGAGTCTTGGACTAGGTGAGTAAAATCGGGATGCCAGGACAAGATAGGCAAATGGTGGGTTATCCAAGGAGAGTGCATGAAAGCTGATCCATAGAGACATTTAGTGATCAGTTCATGAGAAACCTCTCTCATAATTGCCCTTTCAATTTCAGCAAAATAAGATGTAGGGTCATTCATCAGCTGAGAGGAAGGAAGGAGTCTATCAGACTTCAAGACAGAGGAGAAGACATGGATTAATTTTCCTGTGTCATGATGGATGGAATCATTCTGAACTATTGCAGGATTTCCACCCACTTCTTAAAGACTACTCTGAGGTTGTGGTCATTACTTTAAAATGAGACATATCAACATGGGTGTGTGTGTGTGTGTGTGTGTGTATTTTCTCAAGTGCTGGTTCTTAAGGCAGTAAAACAGAGAGAAATTTAACCAGATTTAGAGTTTAGACTAATGAGAAAAAATAGAGTCAACAGTATTGAAAATGAATGCAAGAGATAATTATAATGAGCCATGAAATATAAGATGAGTAAGAAAGGATACGGTTATGAAAAACCAAGGAACAGTGTACTGTAAATACAAAAGTTCTAAGAGAGCTTCTGGAATTGAAGTACAAGAGAAACAGATAAAACTGTGTGGTTCCAAGAGAGTAGAAGGACAGTTTATCTTTGAACAGCTGGGAATGTTTTGGTATAACATTGGGTAATACCTGTGGGTTGGGATGAATGTTTTGTGCAATACAGGATGATTTCCATCAATAAATATCTGTAAATTATAAGATTAAATAGAGTAAATAATACCTCATTTTTGGGAAATAAAAATTCATTTCCAAAATATAATGATATTTTCCCTTATTTGTTTCAAGTTTTTATTTAAGTTTTAGTTGGTTAACATATAGTGTAATATTAGTTTCAAGAGTAGAATTTAGTGATTCATCACTTATATTTAACACCCAGTGCTCATCACAATAATTGCTCTCTTTAATCATCACCCATTTAGCCCATCTTCCCACACTCCATCCCTCCAGTAACCTTCAGTTTGCTCTCTATATTTGAGTCTGTTTTTCCCTTACTTTGTATATGAGAGTGAAAGATCATGTAAAATTGTGATAGATCAACAAGACTACATATTCCCAAGCATTTCACCTGTCCACATATTTTTATATATATCCATCAGTCAGTCAAATGTCATCTTTTATGGCTGCTTAAACTAACATATTTACTACTGTCTATTGCATGAAAAAAATCAACCAATGGCAGAAAGTTTATGAATACCATTTTTCCCAGAAAGAATATTTAATATGTGCATTTGGTTTCTTTTTAAATTGTTGTGAACTACATTTGGTTTTATTTCATGAATGTTTGAAATTTTTATTCACTGTCAATTATTATTCTATTTTGTTGCAATTTATGTATTTTGAAAGACACCTAATAGTCCTAATAGACACCTAATAAGTAAAACTAAAACTTCTTATGTTTGCTCAAGTGATTCACTTTTCAAAGATGTTATTACCAAAGATAATGTATTTTATGCAGACTTACCAGAAAGCAACTGTTCAGTGAATAACAAGATTATGCCAATTTACTGGTAAGTGTATTTAATCTTTTAATATAACTTGATATTTCATTGAAGGGAGTGTACTTTTTAAAAAATTATCACTGTGACAACAACCAAATAATCTTTGATTTTTTTTACTGTACCTTGCAATAAATTTTATTTACTGAAAGACAACAATTGAATAACAAATATAAAAAAGAGCTTTAGCAAAGGTTTAGAACATTTTTATGAAAATTCATATAACCTCCTATTTTAGGGTAACATGTAGAAAATTGTGCCATTTTATACCATTCTATTCTCATTAAATACTGACAAATATTTGTTTAGAAAATTTAATGATTAATAATATATTCATGAAATATCAAAAAAATAAATGTGGGATTATAATTAGACATTACTAAGATTAAATTGCAAATAAAAACTATCAAATGAGTATATTTTTATAGAATGATTTAAACCTTCAACAAATGCATTTTTAACAATTACTCTCCCAGAGTAATATTTGAAAGTGTAAAGTAAAAACAAAACAAACAAAAAAAGTGGGGGCGTTTAATAATTTTCGTAAGGCAAGAAATACATTTTATTCCCAATATTCTTAGAAGTTTTAAAGCTTTCATTACTTATTTCTCACCTTTTTTGTTGTTATTATTGCTAAAAATTGAAATTTATATTATTGAACCTAGCTATCCTTTATATACTTTGTGGAGAAGTCAACTGATACATCTTAAATTGTGGTTTAATTTTCAAATTGACCTTCAAAAAATGGCAATACTTTAAATCCCATGGATGTGTGTGTCAGAGCGTATTTTCTCCTTGTTCTCTCATTTTTACATTTGCATTTACCTAATTACAGTGAGCTCAACAGTCACTTTAAGTATTTATGTGCTATTGGCATTTCTCTCTTTGTGAAATAACTTTTAGACACTCAGCACTTTTTTTTAATGAGCTGTCTTTTACTTATTGATTTATATTTTTAATTTGATACCACTGTCAATGTTTTGTCTCTATATCTCCAATAGCTCTTATAATTTATGCTTAAATTTTAAATATATTTGTAATACAGTATTTTTAAAATCTGTTGTAATGAGATCAGATTTTCTGTTTGGAGTCTAGGTTTTTCTAGGTCAGAGTTTGTATCTCACCTGAGAATTTTCCCTATCACAAATTATAAAACATAATTTTAATGTTTCCCTGTATTTTTTTCCTGCATTCATTTTGGATAAGCTACTTAACTAAAATTAATTTTGAATTTAATTAATTTTAAATACATTATGAAATAGTAAGTAAAAATTACCTTTCTGTGACCAATTTCCCAAAAAGTATTAATATGATAACCCCAAATTATTAATATAATAATATACACAATCTGAGTTTATGAGAAAATATGTATTATAAGTTCTTCAGTATAAATTAGTGTTTTTTTATACTTGTATTCTATTTAGAAGCTATTTATGTCTAGAACAATCTGATATTGATGGGATGTCATTTAAGTCTTATTTTTTTTCTTTCCAAATTTTAACCTGCAGGTACAATTTCTTCATAGTTTTTTAGTGTACCCTCAGAGGGTAATATCATATTTTCTAAATATTTTTGCTATCTAGTAACATTACATCTATCTTTATTTGTCAAATTGATCAATTTTATTATGATTGATTGAATTAGACATTCTTGGCCAATTTTCTTTCCAATGTTTACTTCTTAAATTAATTCATAAAATTTGAATTTTGTGGCTACTATATTCTAGATGCATTTATGTGTTTGAGATTGCTCATATATTGCAAAAGACAAATATCTGTGCCATTCTAGGAGCTTATATTTTAGTAGCAATAGAAAGTGCAAACAGGAATAATAAATGAGTTATTAATTAATATTGTATATTAGAACACAATATGTGCTATGAAGGAAGAAATATACATACATACATACATACATACATACAAACACACACATATGCAAACACATACCTTAGTAAGGTATATTTACAATTGGATTGCTTGAGAACACATTGCAACTTTAAATTTAGTTTGTGTTAATAATAGTTCTCTGATAAATAAAAGATTTGAGGGAAGTCTCGAGGATAGAGCTGATGACAAATATAGCAATAAAAGTATTAGACTCACAGATAAACTTGAATTTCTGATGAACAACAAACATTTTTACTACAACTACATCCCAGGTATATTCCTGTTTTGGAAACCAAGATATATAAACTCATAAAGCTTAAAGTTATGGCATAGGAATCAACAATTCTGTAAGTAGTTATTAGTATAATAGTAAAGGAAGCCATATCTACTTCTACCTTTTGATTCTAAATCCAGGTATTTTTTGATATTGTTGTAATAGCACCATATTTATTTGCTGTTTCAAGCGTTTGTAATGCATCCTGTAGAACCCCATTAGATATAATCCCATTATTTTAATATATAATTTCTCAGCTGGTACTATACCTAAGTCTTCAATAGGCCATCCCACTGTTACCTTAGCCAGGTTATTTTGGCTGATTGGGTATGTAGTAAGACAAGTGAATTCCAAGTCCATGAAACTATTACCTCACTTTCTTTCTTTTTTTTTTTTTTAAATCTTTTTAATATTTATTAATCTTTTTTGAGAGAAAGTGAGCGAGAGAGACAGAGTGTGACTGGGGGAGGGACAGAGAGAGAGGGAGACACAGAATCTGAAGCAAGCTCCAGGCTCTGAGCTGTCACCACAGAGCATGATGCAGGGCTTGAACTCACAAACCGAGATCATGATTATATGCTTAATCAACTGAGTCACCCCAGAGCCCCTCTATTTTTTTTAATTATGAAA
The DNA here is from genome assembly GCF_023721935.1 of Panthera uncia. Classification (NCBI taxonomy): domain Eukaryota; kingdom Metazoa; phylum Chordata; class Mammalia; order Carnivora; family Felidae; genus Panthera; species Panthera uncia. The sequence goes on from NW_026057576.1 coordinate 57,486,576, forward strand.
TGAGTTCTTTGATATGAAGAATTATTGTGTGGAATATGATGATAAATTGAGGATTTCATATATTCATGGATCATGGTGCCAGAAAGCATTAGAATCAGGGAATGCATATTTGTATCCTGAATACATGTCCATTCTAGTGAGGACAGATCAATGCCTACACCATGATAAAAACGGTTCAATGTAATCCATCTGACACAAAGTGCTGCCTGGACGGTCTGGGGAATATTGGCATTTGTATCACTATTGACAGGTAAGACACATAGCAGTTACATATCAGCCTTCATTAGAGGAAGACCATGTTGTTGAGCCTATGGATAATCTTCCCTGTCATCATGACCATTTTGTACATGAAGCAAGCATTATATTGCCTGGGAAATGGAGCTGCTTGGTCTCCCCATAACATGTTAACTTGTCCACTTTGTGATACGTAATTTTATGTGTCAACTTGGCTGGATTAGACAATGCCCAGATATTAGAATAATCAATATTTCTGGGTGTGTCTGTGGGGTGTTCTGGAGGGACATTGTCATTTGAATCAGTCAACTGACTGGGGAGGATATTGCCCTCCCCAATGTGAGTGGCATCACCTAATCCGTTGAGGGCCCATATAGAACAAAAATGTGGAGGAAGGGAAGATTACTCTTTGCCTGACTGATTGAGCTGTAACATCTGTCTTTTGCAATTAGTGCTCCTGGTTTTCAGGACTTGAAACTCCAACACTGGCCTTCCTAGGTCTCCAGCTTGCAGAAGGCAAATCATAGGACTTCTTAGCTTCCATAATCATATGAACCTGTACCTTCTAATAACTCTCTTTACATATATTACTATAGGCTCTGTTTCTCTGAAAACCCTGACTACTGAACCACCTCATTATGAGATTATCCTCTGCATTTGATGCCCTTTGAAGAATATTCACTTGAGATACAACTATCTTCATAGTCTTTGCCCAGGTGGAAAGGCTCAGATATATATCTCTTCCCCAGATCACCTTTTTAGCAATCTTTCAATTCTGTTTTTTCCAAGCAGCCAAAATATTAGCAACGGTATATTAATTGGGGTTGATCTGTATTACTGACTATATATAGGTTCAGACAAAGTGGGCAACCAAACTCACCACTGGCCTTTGGTAACAATATAGTACTAAGTAGATCTCTAATACTGCAACCACCGCCTTCTGTCTGCTCCTGTCTTATCCTGTGGAATTGTTGTAAACAAGGTCTGAGATTTTCCTCCTCAGTAAACTGATTATAAGAAACTTTCCTTGACATTACAGGTGTAGATTTAGGGAGAGAAGGCAATACTGTGTTGAAGGAATTTAAGCCACTAACCACACAATAGTTGTGTCTGAACTTTTTCATACCATTTCAACTTCATGTTACATTATTGCTGAACACTCCGTCTTTATGATTTTTTGTGTCAGACAACATCAAGTTCATAATGAATAGTTCTGGATGGATGGTACTTTGTATCCCACTATTAGGCATTTCATCTTTACCTGGTTATAGTAGCATGGCAGTCTTTTTCTCAAAAATATAATAATTTAAAATTTTTAAAAGTTTTTATTTATTATTGAGAGAGAGACAGAAATTAAATGCGGGAAGGGCAAACAAAGAGAGAGACGCAAAATCCAAAGCAGGCTTCAGGCTCTGAGTTGTCAGCACAGATCCCAATGTGGGGCTTGAACTCTTCACGAACCCTGAGGTCATGACCTGAGCTGAAGTTGGGCACTTAACCGACTGAGCCATCAAGGCACCCCTCAAAAAGATAGTAATTGTTGGCAAACAAGGGAATGGATAAACATCAGAACCTTAGAGGTCAGTGCAGTGGTTTTTCCATTGGTACCTGTGTGATGCTTCATGCAGTATCCAATGGATAAATTTCTTTACTTATTTTAAAGTTTTTTATTTATTTTTGGGACAGAGAGAGACAGAGCATGAACGGGGGACGGGCAGAGAGAGAGGGAGACACAGAATCGGAAACAGGCTCCAGGCTCCGAGCCATCAGCCCAGAGCCTGACGCGGGGCTCGAACTCACGGACTGCGAGATCGTGACCTGGCTGAAGTCGGACGCTTAACCGACTGCGCCACCCAGGCGCCCCTGCAGTATCCTTTTTATGACAGATTCTTTAGACAGATTTTACACAGATCTGCTGGGTTATGACAACCAAGAAGAACAATAGAGTGCAGTGAAGCCTAAATGGACTGCAGCGATTCTTCCTGCTCTCCTCCCTGGTCAAAACTAGCATCTTTAAGGTTTCCATAGTAAATGCTCTACTCAAATGTGTGGAACAGTTCTACTATATTCAAAAAATCCCACTGAGAATTATGACTCTTTGTTAACATTACGTGGTACAAGGTTATCTGCCTTTCACCACGGAGGGTATATATTGACTCTTATTAGCATAGTAATCTTTACAAACATCAACTAAAGTGGACCATGAATTGTTTAATTTTTGTGTGATTTATTTATAATTATTAGGAATATATATATATATATACACACATATATGTTTCTATATTATATATAGTAATATATATACATAAAATATGTGTATATACACTCACATATATTTTGTGTTGTACATAAAATGTTTGATGCCAATAAAATCACAATCCTTCTAAATTATTTATTTCTCCTTTAGAAGCATTTATTTACCATGAGTTTTTTTATTCTTAACTATTAAAAAATTCTTGACTTCACCAGAATTTTTGGCTCAGTCTCTCACTTTATTTAAATATTCTTGTAAAGCATTGAATGAAACTTTTCCTACTGGAGCTTGATACTTATTTTAGCTTTAGTAAGATTATACATTAAATAAATACCTAAAATACATAAATAAAAATATATGCATCTTTTCTGCCTATCTCAATATTTTCTCTCTTTGTATTTTTGTTATATATTATGGAAGACACTTCAAGTATATCCTTAAGAATACTTCATTTTTCAACTGTACTAGTCTGTGGTTTTGCAATTTCACTGAGTTTATTTTGAATGTTTTAATTTCTAAGACCGCTTATCATGTTTGCTCTTCTTTTCATGCCATTGTTCTCTTTCTTTATGCATATATGATTCCATAATATATACCTAGTTTACTCTTTATATCTTTCATAACAAGCCTTATGCTTTGATGGTCATGAGGGCTTCCTCTCTTAAGTCTTTTCTTCTTAACCTACAGTCTTTTATAAGAGATGTCATTCACCCACATTAAATTCAAATACATTGGCATCTTCTAAATTTAATCTTCAATCCATGCCAATAGGTGGAATCTCCTTATGTCACCTTTAAATCTGGAATATCTAAGAGATACATCAAATTTAACACGTCTTAAACTGAACTCATAATTTTCACATCAAATTTGGCCGTGCTCTAGTATTCTCGATCACAATAAATGACCAGGCAATGCTTCCTTTAGAAACCTTAGAGGCAATAATAAATCCTTCCTCTATTTCACCTCTTTGTTTCAAACAATTTCATATCCTGGTAATTTTAAATATGTGTGTTTTCCTCCAAATTTGTTGACACTGTTCTAGACTAAGTAGCATCATCTCCCACAAGTATTCTTGTTTTATCCTCATGACCTTTCTCCAATTCATTTTTTTATTCTTCCAATAGCTGTACTAAAGTGCAGGTAGGGTGAATTTTTGAATATAAATTTAACGTATCATTACTGAAATACTTCAGTCTCTACCAATTGGCTTTTAGATAGAGTTCAAATATCTTTACATGAATAAAAAGATTCTCCATGATTGGCATCTTAACTTCTTCTGATGATTCTTTGCTGATCTTTTTTATATCATATGGAGACATTAATTATCAGAATATTGTTCAATTTTCATAATTAAGAGAAAAAAGTGAAAGACAGTGGTGTGCAACTGACCATACATATATATTAAATAACATTCTTAATTTGGTTGAAAATTCACAATGGATTTTAATGTGTAACGTAGTAATCTTATACACACACACACATCAGTAATAACAAAACACAGTTACATAAATGCACATATTCTGAAGAAGTTACAGTAGACTTGAGTGCTAATCCTTATTGTTATAATTGCAGAAAATTTAGAAAAGCCATCACTTTTGCCACCTGGTCTACTTTCTGCTCATTCATTTTAATGGAAAAGAAAACTTAGAAAATGTGTGACTTAGAATATAAATATACCTGCCAGCAAAGACTAATGATCTGTTACAATGGACAGTGAATCAGCTGTATGATGACTTCCATCTCATTTGAACAAACATCCTGAAATATAAAAAATAATATAAATTATACTTACAAAATGATAATGAAAATTTTTGATATAAACCATGAAAGAATGAAATACAAATTGCATAATGAGCTAATTTATCCGTCAGTAGCCTTGTAAGTACATAAATTAACAAAACATTTAAATAGTTAATACCTAATGCTAATGACTAATAACAATTCTAAATAAGGGATATAGTGATATTAGTCATGGTAAAAATAAACTATAAAATGCAGTTAAGTATTATTCATATTCTTATACATATATACATATATGTATTCATGTACAGATACATTATAAAATCTTGAAATACTTACTAAATATATATATGTACATTACAAAACAGTATTAGAAATCTTATTTGAAAAAAATGGAGGTAAAACACTTCTTCATTTTTGGTTTCTGCAAGGCTTTAGAAAGGACATGGTAAGCAGTAATTCAAAAAATAGAGGATGAGATTAAATCTGAGCTTCATGGGCTCCTCAGTGCCTCAATCAAACATCTGACTTTGGCCCAGGTCATGATCTTGTTCACGTCATTTGTGAGTTTGAATCCTGCCTTGGGCTCTCTGCTATCAGCACAGAGCCCACTTCAGATCCTCTGTCTCCCACTCTCTCTGTCCCTCCCTCGTGGACTCTCTCTCTCTCAAAAATAAACATTAAAAAAAAAACACGTTTTAAATCTTAGCTGTAAATTTTTCCACAATGCAGGGATTCCATCTTGACTTCCTTAGATAGGAATCCATGGCACTTAAAAACATGTCCAGTGATGCAGTGTTCATAGGGAAGTTATTTCCATTTTTAGTCAGTTAATTTTTTAAAAGCTTTTATCCAATGATTTTTCAACAGATTGAATTTTACTACCAACGTATGAAATCTGTTCAACTTTCATTGAAAATTCTTGAATGTTGAAAGGAATGTGACTCACTAATATCCATGTAATTACCTAGGTACTACGACAAATTGTTTATGGAAAGTATAGTGCATCAGAATTAGGTAAATTAGAATTTTTTGAAGTATGGCATTTTATATTAGCGTATTCAATAGTATATTTGAGAATAGAATAACTAATATGAACAGAGTGTGTCTACATAGAATTTATTTGTGTAGGGAGAATCAGAGTTTCTTTTACTGTATATTTTCATTAGGTGTGAAGAAAACTACAATTTCTAGGCAAGGTCTGGAAAGAAAGCAAAGAAAATCTGATCACTATATTACTTTTGTGTTTAAATACAGCAAATAGTTTACTATTGCTAATTTATATTGAGATGAGTGACCATGAACTATAATTTTTTTCGTACTGCAGGATTTAAGGGATTTATATTTATGGAAGGATGTGGTGCTACTATCTCCCTCTTAGCACCTAAACTCAAAGTAACAGATGATGAAAAATAAAAAAAAAAAGTTTAAAGAATGATATTAATAGGTAGCTATTTGATTTTTTACATAACTATTTGATCTTTAAATATAGATTTAGAAGATTATTAGATCTTTCAAAAGCATGGAGAAGGTTAGACTGATTGTAAAGGGTGATGGCAAGGTTAAAGAAATTTTACCTGAAGGAAGACCTTCATTAATGATGTTATTTTTCGAATTTTGGTTTAATTATCAGAATTTTTCAAAACAAAATAAAATTGATATTTAGAAAAAATTTAGGGAAAATTATTGTCACTATTATGCCTTTATTAACTTTCTAGTCTGAATAAAACAAATTTTATAATTCATTCCTTATATTTGAGTATTTTATTTTTATATTGATTGATTAACATAAAGGAAGTTTGCATAGTTCTAATGTCCACATATCTGTCTACTTCTATTGGGTTTAATAATTAATATATTTTTCAAGACAACAAAAAATAAAAACTTATAAGTTGGAGAAACAAATTGGAAACATATTTTCCCATAAGGTATAACAGGTTTGAGAGAAAAGTTAGAACTCACAAGTTCTATCTAAAATCTTTTCTAAATATAAATTATCCTTATCTGAATATTTATTTAGCAATTTAGTCTTGCTGTAGTCATGTGCTTCAAAAATCCAAATATGATACAATATTTAGAACTTTGATTGTTCCCATTGAAAATCAGAGTTCTAGTCTGATAGTCCTTAAAGGAGTTTTCTTTATTATTATTATTATTATCATCAGATATTTTTGGTACATGGAAGTGTAGACAGAAAATTCAAGGAATTGTGATGTTATTTTTAGCAATACATATTTTATATTATTATTTCCATTTTATTTTGTTCCAATTAGATAAATTATGTAAAGTGAAGTGAAATTGTACTGGTTTGTATTGAGAACAGAAGGGTGAAATAAAGCAAGGGATGGGGATATTGAAGAGCTGAAGGGAAAAGTGTATATTCAAATGTTTTGGGAACCCTGAGGGTCTGTATTAACAGGAGAAAAAGAAGGGTGAAGAAAAACAGGGAAGAAAGGTGTTGTGTGTGTGTGCATGCATGTGTGTGTGTGTGTGTGTGTGTGTGTGTACTATATTCTCCCACACTATAATCCATGGGAAGTGGAGAGGGAATGAAGAAGTAGAAATGTATGTCAGCTATTTAAAGCAGTCCATATTCAACCAGAAAACTACTTTATATGACTACAGTCAGACCAGAGGGATAGCCTGTCATAGATGAGTTAAAGGTCAGTACTGGAGGCTGAGCATTGAAAGTAAGAAACTGGGGCGCCTGGGTGGCTCAGTCGGTTAAGCGTCCGACTTCAGCTCAGGTCACGATCTCAGGTCTGGGAGTTCGATGGCTCAGAGCCTGGAGCCTGCTTCCCATTCTGTGTCTCCCTCTCTCTCTGCCCCTCCCCCGTTCATGCTCTGTCTCTCTCTGTCTCTGTCTCAAATATAAATAAACGTTAAAAAAAATTAAAAAAAAGAAAGTAAGAAACTGCGGTAGTTCTGTGAAAGGAAATAAAATGGGTATTTGGCATAGTGGTAATGCTGTCATTCTGGATTAGAAATGTGGTTAAGTGAGTGTGTTTATTTTTGCCTAAATAAGCAAGGTGCATACTTATCATTTGTATGCTAGACTTCCTTTAGAAAGATTATACAAAATATTCAAAATATCCATTCAATAATATGCATCCCAAATCCAAAAGCAACACAGAAACTATCAATGCTTTAGCCAATTTATCCACTTTCATGACCAGATAGATTAATCAGTTGCAATTTCTGCTTGTCCTCTTTACCTGAATATAGTAGATAGGCAGATATTGCATGAAATACTAAGAAAAAAGTAAAAAAAAAAAAAAAAAGAAGAAGAAGAAGACTAACCTGGATGAGTTCCAAGAAGGTATATGTACCAAATATGCACACAGCACATGTGCAAATAGACATAAGCATTAGCTGAGGATACTATCTAAAGATCATTTAGATTCTTTCCAAAACTGGTATCACCATTTCTTAAGAAGAAATATAATTATATTTTACATTCCTATGTCTTCTATGTCTTGATTAAGGTATAGAAATTAGTAGTTTTGTTAGAGAAGCTGCATCACAATGCTCATTTGGGCATGTGAGGAGTAGAGAGAATAAATCTATTTTCATCTTGAATTTTAAGTAATCAGGCCAACACATTGTGTCTCTTTTACAGAGATGTTTTAGGATTAAATGAGAAGCTATATGGGAAACTTGTTTCTCCCTTTCACCCAACAACACCTAATCATTCGATGGTAGATACAAAACACTGTTCTAGTGCTATGTAGATAGTTTTAAAGAAGATAGGAAGCATCCTGGCCTTTATCGAGCTTAAAGCCTGGTGATGGAAAATTAATATAAACAAGTAAATAAAAAATGAGACAAAATGACTATGCAAAATGATAAGAAATCTGAAGGAAATACACAAAATGGTGTGGTAGAGCACAGCTGTGGAGGAGTAGGGTGTTCTAATTTAGACACTATGATCAGTGAAGGTCTCTGGAATGATGGGAAGAGGCCAATCAATGCATACATCCAAAAGAAGGGTTTTGATGCAGAGAAACAGAATTTTCAAGCAAGAACTCTGAGCACTTAGGAAAGAGAAAATAATACAGGGAAGTGGAAGAGAGGTCATTAGGAGAAAATAATTCTGGAGTGAAAAATAGGAACCAAGCCATGGAATTTAGTTGGCTGTGGTAAATTGTTTACTCTTTATTCTAATAAAATATAAATCACTGAAATTTGTTAAGCTGAGTATGTCCATACCTGATTCAAAGTTAGAAAAGATCCTTTTGACTACATCACAGATATTAATTATTTTCAGACAAATGTTCAGAAGACATTACAAATTAGGTGATTACTGAATTTGACTTTAAAGAAAACTTTGTTAATGCAGGCAAAAATGATGAAAAGAATGTTTTTGAATTTAGGATTTTTTTATTTTTTAAGTTTATTTATTTATTCTGTGAGAGAGAGAAGGTGGGGAAGGGAGGGGCAGAGGGAGAAAGGGAGAGAGAGAATCCCAAGCAGGCTCTGCACTGGTAGCAAAGAGCATGATGTAGGACTCGAACCCACAAACTGCAAAATCATGACCTGAACTGAAACCAAAAGTTGACGTTAAACCAACTGAGCCACCCAGGCGCCCCTGAGTTTAGACTCTTAATAATTTTTTGGTGATTGGATATGAGGGATGAAGAAAATGAGAAGATGATTTCCATTTTTTGTCTCAAGTAATTTTGGGGGTTCTATTTATGTTACTGAAATTTACTTGCGAAGGAACCAGTTTAGTAAAATACAGATCTATTGATCTATTGGACATATCCATTCAGAGATGCCTCCTTAGAAATCCAATTGTAAATGCAAAGAAGAGAAACTTAACATTGGTTTTTGTAGGGTCAGTTTTTGTGGCAGGGTAGACAAAGCTTTATGCCAGTGCATAAGAAAAGTCTAATTAGAACTCTTGCTCATAGAGTTGGAATCCCTAAGGGCTGCACCCTCATCTCAAAGGACTGCAACAAATGTTGCTTTGGCTTTATGCAATGTAAATGGTAGTGGAGTAGTCCCAGAGAAGTTTTATACCAAACTTTTTATACATTTCACAAGTAAAAAATAGTTCATTTTCTCTTTTTTCAGATAATAAAGTATGATAAATCACTATTATTAATAATATAATCTAATCAAAGAATATACATAAAAGTAATATTCCAACAGAATTCAAATTTAAAAAAACATTTGGAATACTAATTAAATACAATTGTTTGTGTTTGTTGATGATTGTCCACATAAAATAATGTTTATGTGTGGTCTCTGATTGATATGCAACAATAATTTGCATGCATAATTTTCATCAAAAAATGATGTTCATTCCCTTTAAACTTTTAATTTTTTTTATTACTAGACCTAATTAGAACGTATTTTCTTCCCAAATGAATCAATGACATATAGTTACAAGTTTTTTTTTTTTCCTTTATTTTCTTTGAACTAAGAACAAAATAAAGTCAATGAAAAAAAATGTGCTGGAGCTAATTAAATATAGAATGACACATTGAACTCATAGATTATTAATGTTTCAGATGTCCTCAGAGATCATTTTAATTTGATTTTTTTTTCCTACCACTGAAACCCTTACATAAGGTCACTAATGGCAATGCACTCCACAGATGAAGGGAAATGATTATTTTTTAGAAAGCACTTTCTAATATTGAAAGAAAATTTCCCTTTTTTGTCACATTCACCTATCTACCCCCAATTCTGCACTAAGCTGTCATAAGGAATCTTTAATACATTATTTTTAAAACATTAGAATGCAGTTAAAAACAAAAGAAATCGCAACTTTTGATCAACCAACTTTCCTTCGGGTATTTTAATGCTGCTTGATATCCACTCTTTCTGGCTATTCTCACTAGGTAAATTCACTATCTCAACATCTCTTTGAACTTAAGAGGAAAAAATTTATTTAATTTAATTTCAGGTTTCATTAGTTTTACCAAATATTTTAATTCCTTTAAAAAATCAATCATGTAAAGATTTTTTTTTCCACATTGTCAATGGATAAAGTAGTAGTAATTTCAATATTCAGGTATCTCTTCATAACTTCAACAACTAAGAGAAACCCAGAAAAAAACTGCAAGTCTTACCCACATATATTGGACATATTAAGCAAACTTATTAGTTGATATTCAGTTGCATGTTATTCAAATATCTACAGAAAAGTATTCCAAAAATTTTTGGCAATTTGAAATAAGTAAATATTTATGACAATGTCTTATTTTGAATGTCACCATACTGTAAATATTCTATTAGAAGAAATTCAATTTGGTCAGAGTTCTTAACATAAAGAAATGGGAATCTCTGGAACACAAACTTAATTTAATCATTGTATTTAAATTAACTAAACTTGCAGGTAAATAAATACTAACAAGAGACATAAAATGTTTTTGACAATTACAATTTAATTAAGTAGAATATAAAACTCAGGAATGAAAGAATTTTAAATGCTTTGGTCACTTTTTGGTCTCATCTAATTTAAATCTATGCATATTTAAGATTGAGGCATCTATAAAGGGGAATAATAAAGCTCACCCAGGGAAACAAAGGGTAAGATTTAAAAAAGCAGTTCTTTCTGCTGCTGCAGCTAAAACTAGAATTGCCTACAGGAAATTGTGATTCTCTCGTACATTTAAGTAGTTCTCATTTCCAGAAGTGGAATAAGGCAAATTAACCAGAGGGAAAGCCCCTCTGTTTTATTTTTGATTATAGCAGTTCCCATAAAAGATCAAATTTTAATGGAAGAAAATTTAATATATGTTTAGGTGATACAGATAAAACAATACAGTAACAACTGCCCCTCCAATCAGTTCTTCTGAAAATAGAGAAACTAAATAATTACTGATGTGAAGTCTGCTTATGGATCTATTTCATAGCATTCCAATTACATTTGAATGAATAAAATTGCTGGTGGACATAGTTTTTCTTCGCCTTTTAAAAATTGGGTAATAATCTGTTAAATTCATTGCTGTATCTACCTTCCTACTTTCTGTGTTCTGATTCTAAACAACCTAGTTTAGCTCTTATAAATGCAAGAACATACCCTATATTAATCCTTTCTGCTTAACTTCTCAGCAGGATGAATTTAAAGTCATCTCAATGGCCCCAAGCAATATTTTAAAAAAGAAGCATAGAAAATCCTAATAGATCATCAGGATCATTCTGATGTCAGAAAAATAATAGTCCTAAATACAGCCTTCAGTATTTTATTTCAAACTCACATTTAAATTCCAAAGTAATAGAGTCTTAATATCAGGGAGATGTTAATCAAGAACAAATTTATAGAATTATATAAAAATAGTTCAGTGGGAATTTACTCATTATGATACTTAATTTGAGCTTCTCATCATACTGTGTACCCCAAGGGAGTTGGTTTATGCTCAACATTGATGGATTTGATCAAATGAAGAAAGACTTAGATTGATTGTAAATAACTGTAGAGAATATGAAAATCTATGAAAGAAATGAAATATATCACGGAGAATATGACAAAATAGGAGAAACTAGTTAAAATTATATTTTATATTGTCAAATATAAAACTGGAATGTTCTTTCAAACATAATTTTCTTAGTAGATACATAAAGAAACATATTTTAACCTAAAATAAGCACATATATTAATTTGTGCATTATAGGAAAACTTGCATAACCAAAATATAATTATTAAAAAATATAAAACATAAATCATCTTGGCTACTTCTGCTTAAAATGTAAATGTATGGTAAGGTATCTTACTATAAATGTATGTTTTAAATGCTCCAAACTCACTAGAAAATTTTGAACACCAGCTTTTATGTATTTTATTATAAATTTAACATTTTTATTAGAAATATTAAACATTTATCTCTGGTTCTGTGGGTGGGTTTTGCATGGCTATGGACCGGAGTAGGGTATTTATTATAAAAAAAGAGACAATGTCAATTATTTCCTTTATATTTTTATGCATGGGGAATATGTAACTAAAAGCCTGTATTTTTCCCTCTTCTAGGAATAAATTTTAGATCTATAAAAGGCACAGGTGCACTATAGTGTATGTTTTCATTTAACATTATATTTGAAATCACACATTAAAATGATGAGACATTTTCTTAATTATCCAAAGATGCTCAGGAGGTTTCCACAAATGACAGTGTATTTTAGGAATATTTAGACTTTTGTAAAAAAATGATATAGACATGATATTTAGAGGAATAGTCGGATGTGGAAGTTAACCCAAGTTCAAGGGTTAGCAATTGTATTATCGCCATTCCTTTGAAATTAATTCCAGGGGTTTGATCGGCATATTGTTTTAATAACTTACTGATCCAGTCATTTATTAGCTCTATGAGATTGCACAGTCCATATGATAAAATACACAAATTATCAAATAAAATTATATATATTAACATTTGGAGTTAGAGAAATAGTGATGTTCAATGATGTTTAACAAAAATACTTTATCATCTGTTTTCCCTCAAAGGAACATATAAAGTATACACATTTTCTGCTCAAAGCACAAGCGGTTTTGTGCTCTGGTTCCAGATAGATGGAGTAAGCATATTTTACCTTGTCTCTCCCCCTGAAAGAAATTATAAAACCTACCAAGAATGGATTTAGTAGCTATTTGAGAACACTGAAACATAAATTGTAGCCAACTGATTGGAAAATAATTCCAAACAATACTGAACCAATGGTGAGTTAGCATTTCTTTGTCCATTGTTTTTCCAGGACCTGAATACCACACAACACAAAAGTGAGCACTCATGTACAGATGAGAGGACATCAGGAAAAGCTTTCTTGTCTGGTTCATAAAGCCAGAAAGTGATCTTTTTATGGAATGTTGAATCATATATTGTACACCTGAAACTGATATTACACTGTATGTTAACCAACTGGAATTTAAATAAAAAATTAAAAAGTAATAAAAAATAAATAAAGACCATAGGATGAGTGAAATCACAGAAGCCACAAGAGCCCACAAGGCCCAAACTCTGAGGAAGGATAAGCTTCCTTTCTGATTTGGTGATGCTATGGTCCAGGAGGTTGGGGCAACCCATTGCTGCTTTTTGCTTTCTAATTCTAGCACTTGGCCATGGATATTGGTATACTGCTTTATAGTAACTGAAGCCCAGATTCCTAGACAAAAAAGATGGGGGGACCCCCAAAGGACCTGAAATTACTAATACAAGGAGGAAAGTGTGTGAGAAAGTGTCCTCTAAAGTTGTTTAAGAACTCCTGGGTTTGCTCTTGAATTGGATGGAAAAAAAATAGAATATCTCAGCAAACAAATGAAATACACAAAGGAGAACCAAGTAGAAATATTATATGTAAAATATACAATAGATGAAATGAAAAATGCACAGACAGACTCTGTAGCAGAATGCAAGTGACAGAGGAAAGAAAATATTCTTGGTGATCTATAGTAAATTAACAAAAGACTAAATATTCATGTAATATGAATTTCAGTATGATAAGAGAAAGAAGGTGGTGCTTACAAAATATTTACAAAATTAATGGGTAAATTTTTCCAAGTTCAGCAAAAGTCATAAAGTGACAGATTCAAAAATCTCAGGCTATCTTGAACAAGATAAATCCAAAGAATGTGATTATCTGGTACATAATAATAACCTGCTAAAGATGAAGACAAAAACAAACAAACAAACAAAACAAAAACAAAAACAGATTCTGAAAGTAGCCAGAGTAAAATAACACAGCCTGAAAGGGAACAACAATATGAATCACTGTATATTTCTAATTAGAAACCGTGCAAGGTAGAAGAAATTGGAACATTTGTAAAGTATTGAAAGAAAATTCAACATCCAGGAGAAATATCAACAATGAAAGCAAAATAGGGACATTTTCTGAGAAAATCTAAGAGAATTAATTACATGCAAATCTGCTTTAAAAGGACTGTTGCTAAAAGTTTCTTCAGACTGAAGGGACATAATGCCAGAGAGAAATTTAAGACCTTGCTAATGAAGGAAGATCTATGGAAATGGTAAATATTTGGATATATATGATTATTCGTTTCTGAGTTTTTAGATAATTTATTTGATATACGGAAACAAAAATTATAGCACTGATTTACTTTGTTTTCAATGCATGTAGTTGTAATATATAAGAAAACTGTAATGTAAAGGGGCCTCGATGACAGTAAGTTTTCTATATTTCCCTTGAAATGGTAAAATGTTGGTTGTAAGTGGACTGTGATATTTGAGTAAGTATGTTATAATCTCTAAAGCAGCTACTAAAACAAACAAAAATTAGAGATAAAGTCAAAATTACATTACATATTTTAAAATGATTTTCTAAAAAAATTCAAGTGTCCCAAAAGTAAGTAGGAAAGAGGGGAAAATATTAATAGAGGAGACAAATAAAAACCAATTAAGAAAATTATACAACTAATTCCAAATATTATAATAATTATATTATAGACAAATGATATAAATACCAATGGTCTAAGTAACCCATAAAAAGATACTGTCAAAATAGATGAACAATGATCAAACTATATATTGGATATAAGAAAATTATTCAAATAATGATATCAGTTGTTTAAAAATGAAAGAAAAAATACAGATAGACCATATAAACACTAACAAAACAAAAATAAACTGGCTATATTAATATCAAAGTAGAATAAGAGGAAAGGACATTACAAAGGATTAGTGGGACATCGTGTATTCATCAAGAAGACAAAATAATTCTAAATATTTATATGCCTAAAAACAGTTTCAAAATACATGAAGAAAAACTGGCAAAATTAAAAGGAGATTGTAGACAAATTGTAGACAAATTTACAGTTCTATGTAAGGTCTAAAACAAAAATGCACAACTAGAGGGAGAGAAGAAGCCACATTATGGTGCAGAGACAGGACTTGGAGAAGAAAAGGATCGTGGGTGCTGTAGAGGGGAGAGAGCCCTGGTCACACAGAGAGGAGAGAAGGAAAAAGGAATGCACAGGGGATTGCATGAAGAAAACAGTTCCCCAAAGACATTGACTAGAAAAATGAGAGGGACTGATTTTCATGAATTGTTACCACAAGTGGGGCTCAAAGACTGGAATTTTAGAGGTCCACAGTGTGGCCCATGTGGAGCTCAGTGGGTGTTGCAGTGTTCCTATGGAGAAGGATGGTAGAAAGCCCAGGAGCAGGTGGCAAAATCTTAGGTTCCTATGGGATGCACTGGGAGAGAAGATTCCCTTTTTTTGGATTGCTTCTGGGAGAGGTGGCATTGCCTTTCTGAGGACCAAAGAGTCAGGCGGAGCCATTACCCTCCCCCTCCCCTATCCTTAGCGTAGAAGCAGAGACACCTGCTGAGGGCAGCTAATTTGGACACTGGCTTTTTGCTTCACTTTACTCCCAAATCCACCCCATTTTGCTTTGATGCTGTTGCCCTTCTGGGACAAACCTGATCAGTCCCAATGCAGTAAGACCCTCCCCCAGAGAACCAGTGCAATTTCCCACCATGCCAAATTCCTAAAGTTTGGAGTTTTATTTTTTTATTTTTTTAATATTTATTTATTTTTTGTGTGAGAGAGAGAGACAGAGTCTGAGCAGAGGAGGGGCAGAAAGAGAGGGAGACAGAATCCAAAGCAGGATCTAGGTTCCAAGCTGTCAGCATGGAGGCTGACAGGGGCCTTGAACTCATGAACAATGGGATCATGACCTGTGTTGAAGTTGGATGCTTAACTGAGGGAGCCACCCAGGTGCCCCTAAAGTTTGGGGTTTTAAAACTCGGCCAGCCTGCCTGGGGTAGAACACAGGTGCACTGCACCACTGGGTGGGCAGATGGCCTGGACACAGTCACAGTTAAGGCAAGGATCTGAAGGAAGCCTGGGACACATGAGAATGTGTTCACTCTTTTAGGAGGGCTTCCTGGACAGCAGCAGGGGTGAATTCTCCTCTCTAAAAGAAGGGAAAACGTTGGCACCATTTCTCTCCCCTGCCCCTCAGCATAAACAAACTTCAGTTAGAAGCACAGTGCTAACAGTGATGGCCTAAACTGCTTACACCAAGCCCACTCTCATGCACTCTGCAGGTCCTGCTTTTCTAGGGCAAGCCTGCCTGAGAACCAGGCATCCTCCCCCAGGAGACCAGCACAAACTCCCTGCATGTACCACCACTACTGATCATAGAGTTCAGCAAAGCTTCAGTTCTAGTGGAAATAGCATCAGGTCTCTTTCAACAAACAGACCAGAACATACCTAGTTAAAACTTGCCACACTCTCACCAAGATCCAAACACTTCCCACTGCAGGCAAGGAGAAACTCTGCAAAGGACTGACCTGAGAGAAACAGCCAACACAGCAGCAGGGTGCACACTGCATATACCAGAGACACTTCCATAAGTGCCCAGCTGCTACCTGGATAGTATATGATCTCTTCTTTATAAAGTCATTACTCTCAGAAGGAGAAAACATAATAGGCTTTCCTAACACATGGAAGAAGAAAGAGACCTAGGCAAAATACTAAGACAGGAATTCATCCCAAAGGCTATGAACATCCTTGGTCATAGCCAGGGATCTACTTGAAACAGATATAAGTAATATGTTTGATCCAGATTTAAAGCAACAATCATAAGGATACTAGCTGGACTTGGGAAAAGCATAGAAGACACTAGGGATCCCTTACAGCAGGGACAGAAAAACTAGTCAGACCAAATTAAAGATGCTATCACTGAGATGTGAAACTTAATTGTGTAATGACCACAAGGATGGAAGAATCAGAGGAATGGATAAGTGATATAGAAGATAATATAGAAAATAAAGAAGATGAAAATAAGAGGGGAAAAATATCAGATCATGAATGTATATTTAGGGAACTCAGCAATTTCACAAAGGATAATAACATTCCAGCATAGGAGCCTCAGAAGAAGAAGAGAGGGGAAAAGAGATAGAAAGTTTATTGGAGGAAATAATAGCTGAAAACTTCCCTAATCTGGGGAAGGAAGCAAACATCCAACTTCAGGAGGCACAAACAAAATCAACAAAAGTGGGCCAATGCCAGACATATCAAACTTAAAATTGCAAAATATAGAGATAAGGAAAAAAATCAAGACATATCAAAGTTAAAATTGCAAATATAGAGATAAGGAAAAAATCCTAAAAGCAGCAAGACAAAAGAAGTCCATAACTTACAAGGGAAGACAAAGTTAGCAGCAGATCTCTGCACAAAATCTTGGCAGGCCAGAAGGGAGTGGCATGATATATTCAGTGTGCTGAATGTGAAAAATATGCAGACAAGATTACTCTATCCTGCAAGGCCATCATTCAGAATAGAAGGAGAGATACAGTTTCGCAGATGAACATAAACTAAAGGAGTTTGTGACCACTAAACCAGCCCTGAGGGAAATATTAGACTCTGAGTGGGAAAGACCAGAAGCAACAAAGACTGGAAAGGAACAGAGACAATCTCCAGAAACATGACTTAACAAGTAATCCAATGGCACTAAGTTTGTATCTATCAATAATCAATCTGTGAGTGGACTAAATGCTCTGATAAAAAGATATTGGATGTCAGAATGGACAAAAAACAAGACCCATATATATGCTTCTTACAAGAGACTCATTTTAGAACTAAAGACACCTGCAGATTGAAAATGAGAACATAGAGAACCACTTGTCGTGCTAATGGACATCAAAAGAAAGCTGAAGTAGCCATATTTATATCAGAAAAACTAGGTTTTAAACCAAATGAAGAAGGGCATTGTATCATACTAAAGAGATCTATCCAAAATCAAGACCTAACAACTGTAAATATTTATGCTCTCAACTTAAGAGCACCCAAATATATGAAACAAAAATAACAAACATAAAGGAACTCATTGATAATGATACAATAATAGTAGGGAAATTTAACACTTCACTTACAACAGTGGACAGATCAGGTAAGCAGAAAATCAACAAGATAAACAATGGCTTTGAATGACGCACTGGACCAGATGGACTTATATAACAGATAGATATATTCAGAACAGTTCAGAATACACATTCTTTTCAAGTGTTCATGGAACATTATCCAGAACAGATCCCTTACTGGTTCACAAATCAGGCCTCAACTGATACAAAAAGATTGATATCCTATCATACATATTTTCAGATCACAGCGCTATGAAACTTGAAGTCATTCACAAGAAGAAATTTTGAAAGACCACAAATACATGGAGGATAAAAAACATGCTACTAAAGAATGAATGGGTTAACTAGGAGTTAAAGAATAAAAAAAATACATGGAAACAAATGATAATTATAATGATTCCTTCATAAAAGGGAAGACTATAGCTATATTTCTTGCTCAAGAAGCAAGAAAAATCTCAAATATGCAACCTAACCCTACACCTAAAGGATCTAGCAAAAGAACAATAAATGAAGCCAAAAGCCAGCAGAAGAAGGGAAATAATAAATATGAGAGCAAAAATAAATGATAGAGAAACAAAAAAATACAGTAGAACAGATCAATGAAACAAGGAGTTGGTTATATAAAAGAATTAATAAAATTGACAAACCCTTAACCAGACTTATCAAAAAGAAAAGATAAAGGATCCAAATAAATAAAATCAAGACTGAGAGAGGAGAGATCACAACTAACACCACATAAATACAGAAAAAAATTATAAGAGAATATTATGAAAAATTATATGCCAACAAATTGTACAATCTGGAAAGAGTAGATAAATTCCAGGAAACATATAAACTACCAAAACTGAAACAGGGAGAAATAGAAAACTTGAACATACAAATAACCAGTAAAGAAATTGAATCAGTCATCAAAAATCTCCCAAAAAACAAATGTCCAGGGCCAGACGGCTTCGAAGACAATTCTACCAAATATTTAAAGAAGAATGAATGCTATTTTCAAACTCTTCCAAAAAATAGAAATGGAAAGAAAACTTCCCAACTCATTCTGTGAGGCCAGCATTACCTTGATCCCAAAATCAGACAAAGACCCCAGTATAAAAGAATTACAGGCCAATATCCCTGAAGAACATGGATGTAAAAATTGTTAACGGAATACTGGCAAATTGACTCCAATAGTGCATTATAAGAATCATTCACAACAAAGTGGGATTTATTCCTGGCTGTAATATGGAAACAACATATTAATAAAAGAAAGGAGAAGAACCTCTCAATAGAAGCAGAAAAGACATTTAACAAAGTGTAGAATCCATTCTTGATAGTAACCCTAAACAAAGTAGAGATAAAGGAAACATACCTCTACAACATAAAGACCATATATGAAAGACCCACAGCTAATTGTCATCCTCAGTGGGGAAAAACTTTTCCTCTATGGTCAGGAACATGACAGGGATATTCACTCTGATAATTGTTATTTAACATAGAACTGGAAGTCCTAGCCTCAGCAATCAGAAACAAAAAGAAATAAAAGTCATCTTAATAAGCAAAAAAGGAAGCCAAACTTTCACTCTTCACAGATGACATGGTACTCTCTGTAGAAAACCCAAAAGACTGCACTAAAAAATTGCTAGAACTGATACACAAATTCAGTAAAGCTTCAGTATACAAAATCATTGTGCGAAATCTGTTGCATTTCTATACACCAATAATGAAGTAGCAGAAAGAGAAATCAGGAAATTGATCCTATTTACAATTACACCAAAAAACATATGATACTTAGGAATAAACCTAACCAAAGAGTAAAAGATCTGTATTCTAAAAACTATATAAAACTTATGAAAGAAATTGAAGGTGACACAAAGAAATGGAAAATCATCCCATGCTCATGGGTTGGAAGAACAAATATTATCAAAATGTATATACTACCCAAAGCCATCTACACATTTACTGCAATCCCTATGAAAATACCACCAGCACTTTTCACAGAACTAGAATAAATGATCCTAAAATTTGTATGGAACCACAAAAGACCCCCTAATAGTCAAAGCAATCTTGAAAAAGAAAAGCAAACATGGAAGCCTCACAATTCCGAACTTCAAGATATATTACAAAGTTGTAGTCATCAAGACAGTATGGTACTGGTACAAAAACAGACACATAGATCAATAAAAAAGAATAGAAAACCCAAAAATGGAATCACAACTATATGGTCAACTAGTCTTCAACAAAGCAGGAAG
The DNA here is from genome assembly GCF_023721935.1 of Panthera uncia. Taxonomy (NCBI): domain Eukaryota; kingdom Metazoa; phylum Chordata; class Mammalia; order Carnivora; family Felidae; genus Panthera; species Panthera uncia. The sequence goes on from NW_026057576.1 coordinate 57,506,865, forward strand.
GAATATCCAATGGAAAAAAGACAGTCTCTTCAGTAAATGTTGTTGGGAAAACTGGACAGCAACATGCAGAAGAATGAAACTAGACCACTTTCTTACATTGTACACAAAAGAAATCCAAAATATATGAAAGGCCTAAATGTGAGACAGAAATCCATCAAAATCCTAGAGGAGAACACAGGATCAACTTTTTGACCTCATTCATCAACTTCTTACTTGACATGTCTCCAAAGGCAAGGGAAACAAAAGCAAAAATGAACCATTGGGATTTCATCAAGATAAAAAGGTTCTGTACAGTGAAGGAAACAATTAACAAAACTAAAAGGAACATTTTGGAATGTGGAATATATTTACAAATGACATACCTAATAAAGGGGTAGTATTCAAAATCTATAAAAAACTTATCAAATTCAACACTCCAAACCAAAAAATCCAGTTTGAAGATGGGCAGAACATGAATAGACCTTTTTCCAAAGAAAACATACAGATGATTAACAGACACATGAAAAGATGCTCAACATCGTTTATCATCAGGGAAATACAAATCAAAACTACAATGACATTATCACCTCACATTTGTCAAAATGACTTAAATTAACAGCAAAGGAAACAATAAGTGTTGGGGAGGATGTGGAGAATGGGGCGTACCTTCTTACACTGTGCAAATTCAAATTGGTGCAACCACTCTGGAACACAGTATGGAGATTCCTCAAAAAGCTAAAAATAGAACTACCCTATGATTCAGCAACCACATTACCTAGTATTTACCCAAAATATAGAAAAATACTAATTCAAAGGGATGCATGCACCCCAGTGTTTATAGCACCATTATCAACAATAACCAATTATGGAAGGAGCCCAAATATCCATTTACTGATGAATGGATAAAGAATATGTGGTATATATTACCACACTGGAATATTACTCAACCACAAAAAAGCATGGGATCTTGCCATTTGCAAGGACATGAATGGAACTAGAGTGTATTATGCTAAGTGAAATAAGTCAGAGAAAAATGAACACCATATTATTTCACTCACGTGGAATTTAAGAAACAAAATAGATTAACATAGGGGAAAAAAGAGAGGGGCAACCCATAAAATAGACTGTGAACTATAAAGAACAAACTGAGGGTTACTAGAGGGGAGATGGGCAGAGTGATGGACTAAATGGGTGATGGATATTAAAAAAAGCACTTTTTGTGATGAGCACTGCATGTTATATGTACATAATGAGTCACTAAATTCTACTCCTGAAATTAACATTACAATGTGTTAACTGACTGGAGTTTAAAGAAAAACTTGAATTAAAAAGAAGCATCTGGAAAAATTAGGGACTTCAATATTTTCCAATAATACATAAAACTATTAAACAGAAAATTGATATGGATATGGAAGTAATGAGCTTCATCAATCAACTGTCTTTTATCAACATTTCAGAACACTCTACACCAAAACAGCAGAATGCATTTTTTTAAGAGCATATGAAATACTCACAAAATGGAATCATTTTGTCCTATTCTGGCATATTAATATACTATTCCTTATTGCCTTAAAAAATAAAGCAGAGAATGAGTCAACCATTGCCTACTACAAAATTAATCTCTTTACCTTCATTGTAAATGTCATGTGCTTATATCCCTTAACTTGATGAATGTATTCAATATATTAGTGGCTTAAGCAGGCTTGTATTTAAGGCCCCCAAATCTGTTTTGTTGAGTCTTAAATTTCAATTCAAAAAAAATTGTAAGCTCCAGAAGAGAAGGAGAAAGGAAGAAAGTAATAGAAAATTTCCCTTAATAGCTAGCAGCCAATTAAGTCCCAGACAGAATAACACCAGTAATCAGCTCTGAATCCAAATAAGATTTTTATGTGATATATGGTGATATTTCCATTCACTGGATAACATAACTGTCTAACCTATGGGGGGTATACCTTGTCAATCAAACCTACTCTATCAGCATAATATTCTGAGGGTCCTGTTCCCAAGGAACAATAGTACAACACTCTTTAAGGATACGTACGTAATCAATATTTTAATGCCAAACTCATGTACAAGCTGAGCTGGGGATTTTATCAAGAAATTCTATTAGAATTTTTCCATGGCATTGAAATAATAGACCAGTATGCCCAAGTCCAATTTGGTAAGAAAGAACAAGAGTACTGGTATCAGTTCTCCACTCTGTACCTTAAGGCCCACATTTTGAAACTTGTTTACACTGAACGACAATAACTGGACATATTTGTAGTTCAACAATAGACTTATACCTGAGTTTTTATTTAAATGTATGAAGAATGTGTACATATGTATTTCTTTTGAATACAGAAACATTCAAATGTTTAAATGTTTTCTATGTAAAGTTGTAAGTAGAGCCTTGAAATCTGCACAGCAGGATAAATAGCATCTATTATGGAATACTATTATTAAAAAGTGGTTTCTCTTTCTTTTAAGTTCATTTACTTATTTTGAAAGAGAGAGCAGAGAGATGGGCAGAGAGAGAGGGAGAAAGAGAATTCCACACAGGCTCCATGCTGTCAGCGCAGAGCTTGACACAGGGCTGGATCCCTATCCCAGGAACAGTGAGATCATGACCTGAGCTGAAATTAAGAATCAGATGCTTAACCAACTGAGCCTGTCGGGCGCCCCTCTATGGTTTTACTTAAAAGATATCTGCCTAAGTCATTTACTGTATATGGTCTCTGAAATGAGGGCCTAGATTAGATATGATCCGTTTTGCTTTTTGATTCTCTGTTTCCAGATCATGGAGGCATAAAGATTTTAGTTGGTAATGCAAATATGACTGATGCTTTATTCAAACTTTGAAGGATGCTTAATTAAATGGAGGGTAATTTATATATAGAAGGATAGAGGGCAAGAAGGCCGGAAATGTAAAGTGTGCCAAAGAAACAGAAGTTGTAAACTAGAGCCAGCTGGTACCTGCTCACAAGCACTGTTTATGTACATCTATTAGCAACAACTCCATGTTCGGTGATGTCACATGTGTAGCAATGGTAGAAGCACTTACGGTAGAGAAAAAGACAATAATTACAAGTCAGCCTCCCCCTTCACTCCCACCTCAACCCCACGATCAATTTGTCAAACCATTGGTTACAGATGTCTCACATTTTTTATTTGACAGTTTGGACTATATTTGATAGACAGTGGATAAAATAGGAAAAGTTTATAGTGTAGAAACTTAACCATAAGATTTTCTAGGGATGAATGAGAGTTGTTAAGAAATTCGAAGCAGAGGGCAGTGTAGTGGTTTTAGCAATATCCTAAATAAGAATTTTTAAGTCTCTCAGAGTGGCGGTAGGGGTGTGGACTGAAGACAGCTTCACAGATATGTGTGTAGGTGAATATTAAGGAAGGCCCATGGATACACATACAAGTTAAGTCTAAGGAGTTTTTATCTTAACATATTCAGGAAAATCAGGAGGAAAGTGATATAATTCACAATGAAATACACATGAGTAAATAGATACAAAATCACACAGAACAGAGTAGTTATGATGTACTCTTTTTTTCTTTACCTTCATTCCAGAAAGCTTGGATTGGCTCAAATCATACCCAGGCATGTGGTCTACTCTGTTAATGTTATCAGAGCATAGCACCTGAAGGGACCAAAAAACCCGTAATTTTTCCTAAGAAGAAAATTCGAGAACTACAAGACATAATGCACACAGAATCTCTAAAAATGTTTCTATATTCTTAGTAAAAATTAAAAACTAAATGTAATCAAGCAATTGTTTGAAGATTTAGCCAAAATTCTTACTTTACTTCGTCCTTCCAGGAGACGAAAAGGAAAATTCTGATTTTACTGTATGAAATTATATGTGCTTTAATTTGCAATAGTTTTTTATTCTGTTGGAATAGGCAGTTCTAAAATAGATCTTTTCTCTCCTTCCCATTAAAATGTCAGATCATAGTACTCCAGACCCAGCCTCTTCCAAAGACCTTTTTGCCAAGCTGACTGCTCAGAATCAAATGTTTCAGGAAACATTTTTTGACCCTGTTCCAAAACCTGCAGCCCTTTTCCCCTTAGGAGCCATGTTCCTATTTTGTGGTCAATAGTTTAATGATCTTTCTATAAGATGTGAATATTTTGCTACTGTGGATTTCTTGAACGCAAAAGAAGAGGTCACAGATGGTGAATACCGCAGAGATCACATTGCTTTTACAACTTCACGGAAAGCATGTTGGGGAAAACCAGTAAAAAGAAAGCTCTTTGAAAGCACTGTGCGCTACTGTAAATATCTTGCTTACTTCCAATGACATAAAAGCCTCGGACACTTGTTACTTCTGTAACACTTTTTTCAAATTCCTGGAAATAAAAATATCCATAATCACAATTGTGTTTAAATCAGTAACAATCAGATAGTTAAGGACAACTATTTAAACTGGGATATCCCCCAAATATTTCATAGACTAATTTACATATATCCACATATATCGCCAGAATCCTTAAAGACAAACATTGTGAAAAACAGAAACATACTTGGAGATTCACTCTTTTACGTTGCTGATTGTAACTCATCTCAGTTAAAGTTCAATTTTCAAAATATGTGCTGATAACTCCCTGTACAACATCTCCATTGTCTATAAAAAGCAGATTCAGAAAACTTTAAAAATTTTAGTTTAAGAGAAAATATTAATTGGAAATAAAACATCTATAATATGTTGAAACTCATCTTTTACAGTAGCCAATGCTGCAGCATGCACTGATTAACCAGGTGATTAAACCTGAAATTAACCTTGTGTTTATTTAAGATAAAATATAAATTTTAATTATTTCTAAGTGTGCCATTTCATGAATATATTTGGGAAATATCATTCTCCTCACACATACAATCATATGTAAGCAATTTTAGGGATTCAGTACACTAAAATAAATGCTTTGCCAGATAGGTTCAGTCACTGAAGGAAAGATAAATCAAATCCAGAGGTGTCTTAGAAGGGAAGACATTATTTGGCTGTACAAGAGATCTACGTTTGCTATTGAAATTATCGTATTAACACAATTGACACTGTGGCCACTCTCTGTCTTCCTGTTGTGTCTTATTGTTCATTTCCTAGGAGAACTCAGTTTCCTATCTTTAAATATCAGGTATTTTCTGGGGCGCCTGGAGGCTCACTAGGTTGAGCTTCCGACTTCAGCCTGGGTCATGATCTCACGGTTTGTGAGTTCAAGTCCTGCGTTGGACTCTGTGCTGGCAGCTCGGAGCTTGGAGCCTGGAGCCTGCTTTGGATTCTGTGTCTCCCTCTCTCTTTGCACCTCTCCCACTCATGCTCTGTCTCTGTCTCTCTCAAAATTAACATAAAAAATATATACTATGTTCAAAAGGAAATTTTTTAAAGTATTTCCTTCCAAAAACGAAACAAATCAAAACTTTCCCTTCAAAATTTCTCACCTCAAATGAATTCCATTACTCCATTTACTTAGGACAAAATTCATTCTTGACTCTACTCTTCCTCTCCCATCCCATCACCAGTATAAGACATCTATTAAGTCCTATGGGAGGTTTCTTTGAAATAGATGTAACTTCTAACAGTCATCAGTATCTCTATTGCTGCCCTTTAAGCTATTAAACTTTCTTATTTGGACCACTTTAATAAGCTACTAATTGATGTCTCTACTTCCATGAAGTCAAAGGGTCTTAAAACCCTGCAAGGTCTGTATCAAAATGAATGTCTTCACCATGGTATACACATACTCACGTTATTTGGTTCCTTGCTTTTTCTGTTACCTTCTGTTCTACCTTTTTTACCCACATTCATTCAATTGTAGCCCTACTGGTATAATTACTGACTTTTTTTGAGAGAGAGAGAGAGAGAGAGAGGAGGAGAGGGGCAGAGAGAGAGGGAGAGAGAGAATCCCAAGCAGACTCAGCGCGAGCCCAAACTGTGAGATCATGACTTGAGCCAAAATCAAGAATTGGATTTTTAACTGACTGACCCACCCAGGTGCCCCAAATTGCTGACCTTTTTAAAAAATACAATTGGTCCTGATTCACATGCATTGCCCTTGTTGCTCAATGACACTCCTGTCATCAATATCTGTATGACTTATTCCTTTGGTTCTTTTATGTCTATGGTTAAATGCTACCTTCTTTGAGATAATTTTGCAACCAGCCCATCAAAATATAGATGTCTTCTGATCTTCCTTTATCTTCCTTTTATTTTTCTCTTCATATTTATAAACATATTGATTTTTTAGAGCTCCCTGCCATCCTTCTAAAGTGTCAGATCTTTGATAACAAGATCTATGTCTTCTCACAGGGAAAGGAAGGTATCTCAACATGGGTCTGTCAAAGTGTGTTTAAAGAGTATTATCAAATGAATGAATGAATCCTTGAGGAAGGAGATGGGGTTATTATATATTGGAATCCTTCAAACACTGGTAGCACCTAAATATTTCTTGAAAATACCCTATTTCCATCTTTCCTATTATCATAGACCAAGTTCATCCCCAGAACCTCTCAAATGTACTATCACAGTGGCATTCTAACTGGCTTTGCAGTTGTCATCTTTGGCTTGTGAAATCTGTCTTCACATTGAATGAATTGATAAACAGATGGATCAAGTAATCAAAGAATGTACCTGCAAAAGAATTCTATCAAAATGTTATCCACTTATTAATTAAATTCTTCCCATGTATTAAATATGGGTTAATATGTAAAATATCTTTTTTGGGGGGGTGTGCTGGTTCTTCATGACCTAGCTACTTTGAAAGTTTCTAGTTTTTTCATTTTATGGTATTTTGTACTCTTTTGTTATGTGCTAACAAAATGTAATTGCTTGTTTCTATGTTGCTCATTTAGTTTGTCTTTGCTTCCATTCATCCTTCTGTTACAATTTTCCATTCATCCCTCAGGTCTCAGATCATAGTGTATATAAGGAATCATTCTACTTTTCTCTTATTCTCAAAAGTCAAAATTATATGTATTGATAATACATATAATACCGTTTATATGTATTGAAAATACATATAATACCGTTTTCTAGGCACTGAGTTGGCTATTTTCCTAATAAATAATCCTGAAAAAAGTATTGATGTTTTATTAAAAAATGGAGGCACAGAGAAGCAAGGTCATAAAGTTAGAGTGTGAGGCGTCTGTCAAACTCAAGTGTGCTTGATTCCAAAATTACTCTGATTTTTCAATACACAGCATGACTCTATGAAATATGCTCTATATTGTAGCATTTACAAAACATAATTTTAGTCTTTATTTTATTGAGCATTTATTTACAGCACCAGAGAGTAGCTGGTGCTATACTGTAAAATGGACTTCAGTATCTCAGATATGTAAGTAAATATTTATATTAGCTCGTAAAATTCTTGTCATAAAGATGTAAAGATTGTCCTTAAAAAAAACACCATGAATTCTTTAGTAAAGAACAGCAATAATAAAGAATCAGTATTCACAGGTATTAAAGTAAACACCTTAAAAATAAGAGAAAATTTAGTGATCTCTTTATAAAATGTTAAAGACATTGTGGTTGTCATGAAAATGTGTTGTCACATTTGTTTTCAATCCAATCTGTGGCTCCATGGCAGTCATTGAACAAGGCTGGGGAAATTCCCTTGGCAAAAAAATGGCAAATAAAAATTTCATTTTAATATTGCTCAGAAGTAGCCAAAATTAGATTGCTAATTATAGAATCACTAATTAGAAATACAGCATCTCTATACATAAACCCTGTTTTCTTTAAAGCAAAGCAATACACATTTTCATTTAGAGATAAACATTATGTAGAATATGATCCTATTCTATTTTCTAATTTCTCTAAAGCCACATAGAATTGTCAGGGGGAAAAAGATTGGAAAATGTTATTTGGCTTAAACTATTTTGCTATTTAGTAGAGAAGCATCATGCTAGTTCTCTGTATATTGAAAAGTCCTCTCCCTTGGTGGAAATCATGTAAATCCCTGAAAAAAGTACATTTCAATTTTGGGGTTTTATAATTAGCTTTGCATTATACACGCATTTTCAGTAATCAAATCCTAACTTGTGGTACAGAACATCAATTTGTTTAGAAAGCATTGTTTATAGTGAATACATCCCTTTAGACAATGCATAACTTGAACAACATAAGCAAACAGGCAAGAATGGCCTGCAGGGAAATTTAAAGCTTTATTGTTCTTGGAACCATGACATTATAATACCATGCTTTGTGCAGTACTGATTTATAATTTATGTTATCTCTGTCTCTCTTTCTTTTTAAGCTTTAATTGAGAGTGAACTCTTGGGATAACATTTAACTTATTTTAGATGTGTTTTAAAATGCTCAGCTGCAGCATTTATAAGGTATTTTGATAATAATTTTGCCTCTGGCTATATCAACTATTAATCCTACATCTATGTGTTTACTTTGAGAAATGCATATTCCATATGTAAAGCATTTATCTAAAATTGCAAAATAAATAACTAAAAATGAATACATACATCAGCAAAATCCCAAACTATCAGCCACAGGAAACTATTCCTTCAATGCTGTTTCAAAGAGACCATGTATTGGAAGACGATGAAAAAAATACTAGCTAAATTGAAATATAAAATATAGCTCTAGGAGGAGCTGTGTGTCTATAGGAGAGGACAGACAGCTAGTTTCCTTTCATTATTACTTAATAAGGAAAAAATTAAAGAAATAAATCTCAAAATAGTTGGAAATAACTTGATATCTTCATTTTATTTTATTTGCAAAGGATATTTAAATTACCATTCTTACAGTTTAGGAAAACAAAGATTAGAGGAAAGGTATTAAAATATATAGGTTTTTACTGAAATTGCATTTTATTTTTATTGAGATTCATATTCAAATTATAATATAGCTTAGAGATTTATTTGATTTTTCACTAGTGTGAAGAAGACCCTGAAGTGAATTACCTGAGAATCTAAATCTTTTAATTTCTTGTTTTAATTTTTACTATATTAGCTACATTCAAAATTTTCTTTCCCAGCGCACAAAATTGCATCAGATGAATGTGTGCTCTAATTTTTAGCCAAGCGATGCAAGCATAGTGACCAAAAGAATAGATTTATTAACATATTTTATACAGTTTATAACTAGAAGACATGATCATGCACCTCTGATATTCTATCATCAAGAAAAGCCTTATCTGGAATTGGTAATTAATTTAAATAAATGATACCCCAATTTAGTGTGTGTGTCTATGTGTGTGTTTGTAGGAAAAGGCTATAAAGTCATTTTTTTTATACATTAAGGGTGTGCATTTGGCTTTTCAATATAAATTGTGCATGTGTTTTTCAAATATACTGCAGTTTCAGCATCTTAAAAAATGAGTTTCTTTGTGTGTATGTTTAGTGCTAAACAGCTTTTATCAGTTTGTTTAAGGTCATGGCAATGTGAACCATTTTCTGCTCGCATCAAACAAATCCATAGTAGTAAGTACTGGGTGAGTGCAGGCTTCTTCCTCTCATTCTGGAGAGATGTAACATCTTGCCCTTGATATTTAATATTTAAAAAATGATAGTAGCTCTGTTATTATAAAATATTTGGTCATGTATTTAATTTACAAGCATCAATTGTGCAACTACCAAGTTTTAGAAATCTTGGATTCATAGTTTAATTAGACACATTTTCTATCTCTCTAGTGCCCACATCTATTGACATAATGCATACAATCAAATAATAACTGAGCCAACTCTCAGCCAAAGTATTTCACTAATATCCATAGGAATCATAAAATACATGATTAATGTAAGATTTTAGAAATTTAAATATATTAATATGAGAGTTTGGCTTTTATTATTTACTCTCCTTCCTAATAAAAATATATGTAAATTTCTCCTGTTTTGGAGTGATCCTTATACAACTGGTCCAGTCCTGGGAGGGTCTGAAATTTACTAGAGGAACCTCTCCTCGTTTGCCTATGTCTACACAGAAATACATAATATAAATTACAAATTTGAAGATTTGAAGGATTTAAAAACTCAACAATAAAAATACCAAAAAAGACATATACAAAAATTGATGGTCATTCTAAACCAGTTTATTCAAGAATAAGATAGTTTTTTAAAAATATTATTTCTCAAGTACTCAAAATGTGCCAGGAACTCTAGTAGCTACTTTATATATTCAATTATCAAAACAGTCATAAAGAGGTAGTTTCCTGATTAAGAAATAATTAATATTTGTCCTAAATTATAGTAGTTGTCCCTTATCCATGGAGGAAATATCCTAAGACCCCCAGCAAGTGCCTGAAACTGTAGTAGTACAGTTTTATACAGTTTTTTTTCTATACTATATACCTATGATAAAGCTTAATTTATAAATTAGGCACAGTAAGAATTAACAACAATAACTCTTAATAAAATAGAGCAATTATAATAATAATCTATAATGAAGGTTATGTTGAATGTGGTATGTCTCTCAAAATATCTTATAGTACTGTGGTCACTCTTCTGATGATGATGATGTGACAGAATAAAATGTCTATGTGATGAGACAAAGTGAGGTGAATGACCTAGGGACTGTGACATTGAGTGAAGCTGTTATTGGCCTTCTGACTATTCATGAGAAGGACGATCCTCTGCTTCCAGAATGCAGTTGACTATGGGTAACTGACACCTTGGAGAGTGAAACCATATTTAAGGAGGGAGTACTTTATAAGAAGGTGTAAAAGGGTGACAGGATGTTCCAAGTACATGTGTGGTAGGCAGAAAAATGTCTCCTCAAATATGTCCATGTTTTAATCCCTGGAGCCTCTGAATGTATTATGTTGCATGGCAAATTTTTGCAACCATGATTAAGTTAAGGATCTTAGATGGAGAGATTTCATTTTCTTGAATCTCATAATAAGGTTTTGAAGTGTTATCATTCTACCAATGACCAAAGATTTAAGCACAAGTCGTATATTAGTTTGCTAGGGCTGCTATGATAAAACTATGAACCAAGTAGCTTAAACTATAAAAATTAAATTTTTAAACTTCTGGAGGTTATAATTCCAAGTTAAGCGTGCCAGGAGACTTGCTTTCTTCAAATAACTCTGTTCTTGGCTTGAAGATGGCCTCTTCCCAGGATGGTGCGTACCTCTGTATATACACCCCTAGTGTCTCCCTGTGTCTTAATCTGCTTTTCTTACAAGGACAGCAGTCAGATTTGATTAGAGCCCAGGATAATGGAGTCATTCTAACAATTACCTCTTTAAAACCCTATCTCTAACTATGGTCAAAACTCTGAGGTAGTGGGAGTTAGGATTTCAAAATATTAATTTTGGGGAGGACACAGTTCAGATCCTAACAAATAGTCATAGAACTCTCCACTATGGCTGCTGTGGTAGACACTATTAATATTTTCCTTAAATTGCTAACATAATAGGTGAAGAGACTTCAACATCCATTGAAGTCAGTAGAGGCTCTATGACTCACCCTGATCAAAGAGATGGGAGAGAAAGTGACACAGGAAGTATTCAAGTATCAGCACCTGGTTCCTTGTGCTCTATTCCTCCTGCAGCCTTAACCAGTGAGATTTCAGATGGTGGGAGCTTCTATAACCTTAGAAGCCAGGTGGAAAATAATTGTTTAAAAACTTCATGCATGCGCAACGGAGATAAGGCATTCTCACTTCTTTTTAAAGCACTAGTACATTTTCATTGTTTTTGTTGTTTTTTGTTTTTGCTTTGTTTTTGTTTTTTACTACAACATAGCCTAGTTCTGCTGAATAATAGAGCTGGTATTGCTATTATGGCTTCTCTTGGATTAGTTATGCCCTCTTTCTCTGTGTCTAATTATGCATTATATTCTATGAGTGTCATCATTTCCTTTATACTTCTCATGCCTTGGTTTACCTTTGCACTTAATGCACTTTCTCTTTCATTATCTTCATCTAATTAGAGCAAAACATCAGTGTTCTCCTTTCTGTCAATGTGATTTTTTATCTTTTGCTTGAACTTCCAGTATTGATTAATATATTAATATAGCACCTCATGACCACTCTGATCATTTTAGGATTTCAGTCATTATTAGTCCAGCAAATATCACTGAATTTGGATACTTTCTGTAATTTGATTAATTTTAATAACTTCTAACACATTGTGAGAACTTGATTTTATCTTTGTCAAAAACCTATTTTTAAAAGGGGAATATCTTTATGTTTGGGGTTTCATTTAAAAAGTAGACCAAACTACTGCCCTCTATAGGGAAAGATTGTATTTTTTGGAGAGAAAGTATCTCCAGGAAGCAAGAATACGTACTGACACCGGACACTAGGAGAGTTAAATAAACAAGAGCAAAAAGGAAATTTGCTCTACCAGATATGAAGCCATATTCTAAAGACTGAGTACGTAAAAGAGTACTGAACAAAGAAGTGAAAGTCTAGTAATTTACACGAGTTACCATATTTGTATTTCTGTTTGTGTGTGGGGAGGGAGGAAGGGACAGAGAGAGAAAGAGATGTGTTTGGGTGTGTTACTACACAAGTAGTTTCAAAATAAGTAGTGCATATCATATTTGTTATAAAAAGCAAGGCTTCCTAACTGTCATTTCCAATCCCATAAGGATTTCTCTTATTAATCTATCCTTTCTTTAAAAGTTAAAAATATGATATTTCAGCCTGCCTTGTATGTAAGAGAGGTCATTGGTCACAATGGTGGACATTGAGAAGTAATTTCTCCCTTCATTCTTCCTTCTTGCTATGTGGATCATGAATGTGAAACTTAGAGGATGAAGAGCCATCTGGAAATGATGCAAAGTTAAGAACTAACCACTAATAATGGCAAAAGAGACACAATGTGTTTGTGTGTACACAGTTTTTCCTGGAATGACTAAGAGAAAGAGTAAATAGTCGTTCCACCCCAAGAGTAGGACTAAAAGAGTAGCTTCGTTTCTGTTGTTGTTATTGTTTTGTTTTGTTTTGTTTAAGTTTATTTATTTTGAGAGAGAGAGAGACCATGAGCAGAGGAGGGGCAGAGAGAGAGAATCCCAAGCAGGCTCCATACTGTCAGAGCAGAGCCCATTGAGGGCTGGAGGTCACACACCATGACATCTTGACCTGAGCTGCTGAAACCAAGGGTCGGAAGCTCAACCTACTGAGCCACTTGGGTGCTCAAAGAATAGTTTGTTGTATATTGTACATTTGAACTGTTAGTTTTTATTAATATATTCCTGCTTAAACATACATAAATAAAGTAAATTTAAGGTAATTAAAGTATGTATATAAAATTATTCATATTATACAACATATATAATGCATACACATATATATATAATTTACTATAAATTATCTTTTTTAACTAAGTTTATTTTTTTACTTATTTTTAAATTTTTTAAGGTTTATTCATTTTTGAGAGACAGAGAGAGACAAAGAGCAAACAGGCAGCAGGGGACAAAGAGAGAGGGAGACACAGAATCCGAAGCAGGCTCTAGACTCTGAGCTGTCAGCACAGACCACAATGCAGGGCTCAAACCCACAAATCACGAGATCATGACCCGAGCCCAAGTTGGACACTCAACCAACTAGGCCACTTAGGTGCCCCTATAACATTTTCAAAAATACTCATATAACATTTATTTATCAGAATAAAATACATCTATTAATTAACATAAAATATTTAAAACAAAATATTTCACCTTGACATTGAAATCATGATTTTTTTAATTTTTAATTTTTTTTATTTTTTTAAATTTTATTTTTGAGAGAGAGAGCATGAGCAGGGGAGAGGCAGAGAGAGGGGGAGACACAGAATCTGAAGCAGGCTCCAGGCTCTGAACTGTCAGCACTGAGCCCAACACAGGGCTTGAACCCACGAACCATGAGATCATGACTTGAGCTGAAGTCAGACACTTAACCGACTCTGTTACCCAGGCTCCCCTGAAATCATGATTTTTTTTTTTAATTTTACAATAAGTACCTCTTGGGCCAAAAAATATAGAAAATAATTTTGAGAAAAAATCTAGAATATAATTAAAAGTTAAGAAACATAATATATCTAAATATTTGATATGGCTGAGGCAGTTTTAAGAGGAAAATTCATAGTATTCAGACACCTACATAATAAACATAATACGTCAATAAAATATTCAAATACAAGGCTAGAAAACTGCCAATGAAATTAATTAGAAAATAGAAGAAGGAAATAATTTGAGAATAAGAAAGTAGTAAATAATGAGTTTGTAAACAGAGATAAATTAGAAACGATTATAAAATGTAACATTATTTGCTTGTCGAAAATAATCAACAATAGAAACAAACTATTCATTAATCCAGAAAAAGAAGAGGAAGATTCTAGCTATGTGTATATTATCACAGAGCTCCATACCCCACTTTCATATATTCTGTTCTGTAGCCTGTGATGGGAATCCAGAAACTACCTATCCAGGACTACTTGTCACTTGGTTTCTTATTAGATTCAGACTAGAGTTCAGAGGATGATTGGAAGAGAAATCTTCTGATTCCAGTCCCAGAAGGGTGTCTGTTGGCAGTTTTGCTATTGTAATGTCAGGGTCTAGGATTCTAGACCTACTTAAGCCAACATCTCTCTGGAAGGTCAAGAACCAACCAAATGTGAGAAAGTCTAAGAAAATAAAGTCTAAATACCAAGCTTACATAACATTATTGGCTCAATATTATGAATTGCAAACACAAGCAAACACTATAATAAAATAATGTAAATTTTACTGCAAATATCAACTAGTTGGATGATAAAAAATAAAGAGAAACCTCATTATAAATAGTAACAAGATAAAATGTCTATGGAAAAATAACCAAAATATGCTAAACTTAATGACATACAATCTTCCTACATAGAGAAGACTCATTAAAAAGAAAAATTTTTGCTAAGCAAAGTTATGCATTTGATAAGTAATAAAAAACCAAGAGAATTTTGTATCTAATGCTAGAAAAGTCAGTTTTAACTTTTTATGGAAAAATATAGAAGGTCAAAACAACAAGGCAAACCCTTATAAAGAGGAGCAATAATGAAGATGAAGCAGAATAGAGTTAGCTCAAACAAAAATAAAAATAAAGTATAAATATTTTACAAATAAAGCCATATGATATTGACACAGAAA
Source organism: Panthera uncia (assembly GCF_023721935.1). Lineage (NCBI taxonomy): Eukaryota > Metazoa > Chordata > Mammalia > Carnivora > Felidae > Panthera > Panthera uncia. The sequence goes on from NW_026057576.1 coordinate 57,521,894, forward strand.
AGATTGCCAGAAAAACACAACAGTCTACATCCAGAAATAGACTAACTAGTCAGTATATGATAAAAGTGCTATTCAAATTACTATGAAAAACATTATATTTTCAGGGGTGCCTGGGTGGCTTAGTCAGTTAAGCGGCCGACTTCGGCTCAGGTCATGATCTCACGATCCGTGAGTTTGAGCCCCGCGTCGGGCTCTGTGCTGACAGCTCAGAGCCTAGAGCCTGTTTCGGATTCTGTGTCTCCCTCTCTGACCCTCCCCCATTCATGCTCTGTCTCTCTCTGTCTCAAAAATAAATAAACGTTAAAAAAAAATTAAAAAAAAAAGAAAAGAAAAACATTATATTTTAAATTAAGAGTTTTAAGACAATAGGTAGTAGTCACTTAGAAAACCTAGTATTTGGGATCTACTTCATAAAATACAACATAAAAACATTCTAACATTTTGGATATCCAAAGATAAAAATGAAAAACAATATCAAAATAAATATAATCTAGGAGAGATGAGTAACTTCATTTCTATAATAGATATGGAGAATGTTTCCTAACTAAGATTCAAAACCCAGTAACAATGCAATAAATGATTGATAAATGCAACTTAGAGGCATTGAATTGTTATGTATACACGCACACCATAGTTTATGCATATATGTATTTTTGCATATTTGTAGCATAATGTATATACATTTATCTATTGATATTCATCTATCCATCCATCTATCAATAATCCTAGGTTAATTTTAAATTAGTTGTAAACAGAATGACCTGTATCTATCCTGCCTTCACCTAATCACCTTTTCCTTTTTTTATATGTAAAATTTCAAATGAGTTTCAGTACAAAATCTTATACAAATATCTTGGATAAAATCTATGGAATATGTTGGAAAACTCATAAATTAACTTCCTTGAGCCCTGGTCATTTGTTCTTCATTTATAAATTTGGAAAAATAGTAATCATATATATCTTGTGATATTTGGAGAGAATAAGCATCATTTCGTCCCTTGTTTCTCTGGGAAACATAGTCTTCTCCCTGGACCTGCTACTATTATCACTCATCTCCATGGTGTTTGAAGGAGTTTCCTTTAGGTCCGGCAATGCTTCAGCAAGCATTTTGAAAGTGGAATTGAGTAAGAGAAGTGCATCTTCCTTTGATTGTATCTAAGTTGTAAGCTTAGAACCTATCTGTGGACATATTTCCTGCTATTCAGAAAGAAAAAAAAAGATAGAAATGAAGTAGAACAGAGAGTGAGAGACAATTGTTGATTCACAAACTGTTCCTTAAATGTGTAGGGGAAGAAGAGACTGAAGAAAAAGGCAGCCACTCCAGACTGGTAGGTAGGTGGCCAATTTAACAACAAGGGAACTTACTTAGGAAGCTTGTCTTCCTCAGCGGCAAGATTAGTAGATCTCTGAACCATCTGACGAATCTCAAAAGTTTACATGGAGGTCTTATTTGGGTTCAGCCACTTATGACATCCAGATGTCTCAACAGCACATTGTTCTCTTGAGGTTTCATCCTTGAAATAGTTCCTGTTGTAGGAAACTGCACAGAACATAGATTCTAAGGATGGGGAATGGGTGAGGGGCCTCCTATTGCCCACATCCAGTGGGCAAATCTCAAGTCAAATTATGGTCATGTCTTCTTTGGGGCCCTCTCCAACAGAGTACACACACAGGATGGAGAAATACCTAGAGAAAGAGCACTCTCTCTTTTAGTCTATTGTGTGTATTTGTTCCATAACCACACTTTTGTCCACTGAGTTCCAAATGTCAGCTGGGAACCTTTATAATAATTCCTCTTAAATACTTGGGCGAGTCTAGGTTAATATGTCTGTCATGTGCAGTCAAAAATGTCCTTATTCAGGGGCGCCTGGGTGGCGCAGTCGGTTAAGCGTCCGACTTCAGCCAG
>NW_026057576.1:57898784-57986473 GCF_023721935.1 Panthera uncia
CTTTATTAGAACAACACAACTTTAAAGTATTAGAGTTCTAGAGGTCAGAAGTCTGAAATCAGTTTCACCAGGACAAAAGCAAGTTATTGGCAGGGTCATTTCCTTGCAGAGGCAGTGAGAGAATAATCCATTTCCTTACATTTTTTTAGCTTCTCTTGACTACCTGTATTCCTTGGTTTGTGGCCACCTCCCCCTCCTCCACCTCCTCCTTTTCTTCCTCCTCCTCCTCCTCCTGCATCACTCCAATTTTTGTATTGTCATACTGCCTTATCATCATCTCTAGTCAAATCTCATTCTTCCTCCCTCTTGTAAAAACACTTGTGATTACATTAAAGGCTTTCCTTTCCACACCCTGTCCTGTGCCTCATTATCTGTTCTATCTAGAATGTTCTGTTTCCCAGATAAATAGGGTGCATGTATGGTTCTTTCTTATCAGTCAGGCCTCAGTCCAAATAACACTTCTTAGTAAAGTGTTATCATTTTAACTGTCATTGTATCTATTTTCATTTTCTGGACTTTTAAATCTATGTATACATTAATTAGATTTCTTCTCTGTCTCATCCAATGAAAAGATAAACACAGGACAGAAATCTTCTTTGCTTGGTTCCCCATTGTTTTGACAGCTTTTGGAGGAATTCCTTGGAACAGAGTAACTTCTCAATAAATGCTAGTTGAATGAATGAATACATTGTTTAATGTATGAAAACAATACTCTTTTATGTTTTCTGAGAATCTTAACATTATTTATAACATGGCTCATACAGACAAGGAGTTATATCTCCTGGTATAACAACTTACAAAAAAGTATTGAATTCACATATATATATCACTGAGATACATAATACACTATTATACATTTTTTAGTCAAATTTCTATTTTTAAGGTCAACTTCCTACATCTCAAAAATTATTTAACTGACAAGATGCCTCTTGGCTCAAAATCAAATTGTGTAAAGTGAAACAATGAACTAAGTCTATTTCCAATTCTTTATAAATTCATCCTTAATAATATATGTTACTTTAAATATCTTCTATGTTAGATATTACAATGAGAATGCAACACATATATTAAAATTACTTTCAAAAAGTTCTCTTTAAAAATATTTTTCTAATTACATTCAACTATAAAATGACTTCAATAGATGATCCAAATGCAATTTTCAAATTTTCTATCAAGAAATAAATTCCTTTTGAGTAGGAAATAAAAAGACTTATTAAAAAGTTGCCAAGTCATTTGTTAAGGATGCATTATTTCAAATAATACTTTCAAGAGAAAGGGGGAAATGTGCTATCTGTTCTTTACATTCCACTGCATGTTAAATATTTCAGAGGGAGAAATGACTTCAGAAATTTCATTTATGTTAAACTGTGAATGAACAAAAAGTAACTGATAATTAAATGATTTTTATACATATACATATATATAATTAAAACATTATATATACCTATAAGTATATACATACATAATTAAAACATTATATATATTTGTAGAAGCACATCACTGCTGTTTAATTTAAAATAATATCTTGAGAGTCAGTATAGAATAGTGAGTATAGAATAGAATTCTAGGACTTAGTTAAGGGCTAAATTCAGGCTATGCTTTTTCAGTAGTGTGTGAAACTGGGCAAGATCTTGCTTCACTTTTCTGCATTCCACTTTCCCCCTCTCTAAGTTGGGAATAATTTTACTATTTACCTCATTGGATTGTCTTGCGGATTAAATGAGTAATTAATTATACAGAAAACCCTAAGAACAGTGCCTGGCATGTGGTAAGCCCTGCATAAATGGCAGCTGTCAAACTACTAGCAGTTGCCATGGAGTGTTACCATTCACACCAGCATCCTACTTCAGATAATAACAAATGCTAGGGTGGAAAAAAGGGAGTGTAGGGAATAAAGAATGCTGAGGGGAGGATACTTTCAATATTGTTTGATTATTCAGGAAGTTGGGGCGCCTGGGTGGCTCAGTCGGTTAAGCGTCCGACTTCGGCTCAGGTCATGATCTCACAGTCCGTGAGTTCGAGGCCCGCGTCGGGCTCTGTGCTGACAGCTGGGGGCCTGGAGCCTGCTTCGGATTCTGTGTCTCCCTCTCTCTCTGACCCTCCCCCGTTCATGTTCTGTCTCTCTCTGTCTCAAAAATAAATAAACATTAAAAAAAATGATTATTAAGGAAGCTTCATTAAAACACGTTAAGATTTCTATTGGAATTGAGATATAGCTAAAATGAATAAATTAATATTGATCAAAAGTGTTTTAGACAAGTTGTTTACACAATAAAATAGTATTTAATTATAATAAATATATAATAATAAATTTATTTATGATGATTTTCACATCAAAATTTATAACATCCAGATTTGCATTTGAATATCACCTCCTCCAATTGATAGCACTAGAATATCTAAGATATGTAACCTGAATCAAATTATATATTAAAATATCCACCTTACAGGATTGTGGTAGAGTATAAATAGCTACTTGAAATTGACAAACATGACCTGATTAATATCGAAAAAATTTTTGACAATTATTTTTATATACATACATACACATATTTATGTTTAATGTTTTGTGTATCTAGATTGTAAAATACACTCTATCACAGTGTATATTATTAATATTTCTAATATATAACTGAAAATTTTAATAATTCTGCCAAGTTATTATGATATTGTAACAAGTTAAATCAACATGATACCTGGAAGTTCTGCTACAAATAAGTAACAAATATCTATCCTGTGATCAAGAAAAGTCATTTATCAACTAGACTTCTGTGTTTTATCACATTTGTGTTCTCAAATCTTTTAGGTTCATGCATACACTGAGTTGTCCATTCTTAATCCAAATGTGAAGATGAAATGTTGCTGTTGTCACTTAAATGCTGTTGTCATCATAAATGTGCAGTGGATAGGAGAGATTTTTACAAAAGGGTTTTGAGATCATATATAAGCAATGGGTTTTATTTTTAACATTATTAGTGTTATTTTTATCTTAACAGCACTGAGAATTAGATGAAATGTGACAGATAAAATCTACAAATTTGCATAAGTATTTTTCACTAACTTGTTTAAGCATGAACTAATGATTGAGAATTTATATTATTTTGAAAAATAAGTGATAGAAGATATATAGAGATAAAGTACTGAAAGCAGTTCAGCACATTCGAGAAAGTGGTCTAATTGTACTTTTTGACCAAACTAATAAAATAATAGAATGTATTCATATTGTTATACTATTAAGCAGAAGTAGCCTGATAACATGAAAATAAAATTGTATGATTCCAATAGAACACTCAAAATAGACATAAAAGCATAAAATTATTCAAAAAACCAATTATCATCATATTCCATTATGGAGTATTAGGTCTCCAGAGTTCCATTAGAAATGCACTTATTTTACTTGCTAATTTTATTTTTGAGCTTCTGAAATCTCATTTTGAACTTCAAATTCACATTAAACAGACATCTCAGCATACATTACTTATCCCCCGGCGGGTAACTTTGGAAGAATGAGAAGATCCCAAAGAAGAAGAAGAAGAAAAAAACAACCCATTTTACTACATTCTAATTTGGTAATACTCTTGAATATCTGAGGACTTTGTAAAACAATTAGAATCTTAAATTTATATAGAACTATTTGTCAACCCTCGTTCTATTCTTCTGCCACCATAATATGTTGCGAATATCTTGTGCCTAGTTATCTGACTCTCTCCCAAAGTTTGTCTATGTGATGTTTACTCTGGTTTGGTGTGCCCTTCATGTTACTCCTTAGTGTACCATCTTCTTGCTCAAGTGAATACTCCCTACTTCATAGAAAATTAAATCTGCGTTCCTCCTCAGGTTTTCCACCTTCCAAATCTTGTACCCATTCTCACTTTGTGCTTTTATTATTTACCAACTAAAACTCTATTCAAAGAGGCCATTTTTCTTACTGAGGCCCATCTTTAACAATTTTTTCCTACTCTTCCCCCAACATTATTTAAATATTCTTTTGTACTTAGCCAAACCACTTTCCTACCCATCTTAGGCTCCTAGTTTCTATTAAGACTTGTTCTCTTAGGATTATCTATTCCCTAACAGAAGAGTAGAGATGCCAAAAAAGTAAATATGTATCTGAAGAATGTATCCATCTGTAAGAAATCCTAAGTGAGATCATTAAATTAAACACAAACTAAATTACCGTCATGGAAATAGACTAAATTTCACTCAGTGTTATAGCTACAATTTATGATGTTTTCTAATATTTTTAATCTTTTACCTAATCGTTTATTCATTTAATCATTCATTAAAAAGTATTCACTCAGTTATTCACAAAAATTACTTAGCAGTAATTTATCCACTAGATTCCGGAATATATGTATAGTTTTCGTTTGTTTTTCTTCTGCTTAAAAGTTAGGAAGTAGTCTTTAATGCAGTAACTATTTGCTGGAGTACAGAAGGACACTTTTGGGCCCTGCTGTTTTTACTCTGTTCTTTGAACCCCACCCTTTTAGCTCAGCAGCAGTTTTACTGTTGTGTTCATTCTGAAGAGATAGCTGAGCACAGTCATGGAGACAAATGTCCCAGCTTGGGGGTCAGACCGTAAGCAAAATAAAGAGAGTATTCACACATGGGGCTAACATAGTGTGGATGTCAGGGCTTAATGGGGTATGGAAGGTTCCAAGTTGGGAGAAGGCCTGGTCAAGGTAGAAGAGCCCAAACAGGCTGAAGGAGAGCCTGGTGTGAAATGTAGGAGCCCAACCAGTGTGAGAAGGTTATGCATAGAGGTCTGCATTGTCAGATCCAAGGAACAATAAAGAGGATGCCCAGGTACAGAGACAGATGCTGTGTGGGGCCCTGTCAGAGCCAGGTCAAGTGAGAAGGACTTCTGCATGCTCTGGCATGAGTGAGGCATGGGATATCATCCCCTCGGGCATGGGGTGTCAGAGTCCAAACGTGGGCAGGAAGGCGTCCATGTGAGGGGGCAGAACATAAAGCCTGAAATGCACTCACACCTACTGAAACATGATATAAAGCAGAGTGGACACTGACGATCAGTGGGGAGAGGATGGACGATTTAAAAAATGACTCTGGAAAGACTGGCCTTTTCTATGAAAATGAAAGGAAATGGAATTCTTATCACACATCATAGTCAAAGTGATTTAACTCTCAAGTGAAATAATATAAATTAACAGAAATTAATGAATATGATTTGATAAATAATATGTATCTTATAGAATTTGAAGTATCCTTTAGAATAAATATTGGTGATAATACAAATTACCCTTTAGATATTCCTGTTTCTCTGTAAGGAAAATGATTATTTAATAAGACTAAAAGAAAATTGACTAAAATAAAAAATAGAGCTATATTAAATTTAGGAAGTGTGCTCCTAAAAACACACACGAAAACGTGTGAGAGGAAAAAAAGGGGGGGCACAAATTAGGAAATAGTATTTCAACATAATTGTTTGCTGAAGAATTAAACCCTGAAATGTATAAAGAGCTCCTAACAATCATTTAAGAGAAAGGAGAAACAGCCAAGTAAAAACATAATCAAAATCTGCCAAACATCTTACAGAAGAGAAAATACAAGCGTCTTGTGAATATAAGGAAAAATGCCAAATTTAAAAATGTACATTAAAATAATAATATTCCATATTATTGGGAAAAAATTAAATGTTCAATATCAAATTTTGAATTAAAATGTCATTTTCTGTACAAGGGTACATTGATTCATGAGCCATTTTTAAAGTAGTTTAGTCTTCTATAGCAGATTTGAAGATAGACAAACTCTATGACCCAGAGATGCCTGTCCAAGGTAACACCCCCTGAAAACACTTCTATATGTATCCAGGAGACTTGCACAATACTATTCATAGCATTATATTTGTATAACTTAAGCATTGGATACATCCATAGCACAAAGGATAAATATATTGTGTTGTGATACTGCAATAGATTACTATGCGGTAAAAATCAAGAATATAAGCAAAGGCTTCACCATGAATGATTCTCTACATCATAATGCTAAATACAAGATGATACATTGTTTAGGGATATATATATATATAGGAAGGATATATATATATATAGGAAGGATATATATATATATAGGAAGGAAAAAGCAGTAAAATTTTTCACATAAAATTCAAGAGAAAGTTTGATTCTGGAAAGGACAGAGGGAAATGTTGGTCTTGTTGGAAAGAAAGTTTCTAAATTACTTCTAATATTTTATTTCTTAATTCAATATTTTAATCATTCAATAAACAGTTCAATATTTTTTACTAACATTCATATATGTATATATGTATGTATTAAATAATGATAGAATAGTGTGTGTATATGTATATACAAATTATATGTGTGTTATATTTAAATATATCATAAAAGAAAACTTAAAAGCACAATTGTGTTTTTTTCAATGTTTATTTATTTTTGAGAGAGAGAAACACAGAGCGTGAGCAGGGGAGAGGCAGTGAGAGAGGGAGACACAGAATCCAAAGCAGGCTCCAGACTCAGACCTGTCAGCACAGAGCCAGATGGGGGGCTCAAACTCACCAACCGTGAGATCATGACTTGAGTCAAAGTCAAGTGCTTAACCAACTGAGCCACTCAGGCACGTCTAAAAGCACAATTGTTTAAGTTCCTATCTTAATTCCTTGAATACAGTATGAGTATGAGTTGATATAGCATGACATTTGACTCTTTTTGGAAGTAATTTATTTTTAAACCATTTTATTGAAGTATGATTGATGTATAAAAAACTGTGCATATTTAATGTATACAACTCAATGAGTTTGGGGATCAGTACACACCCATGAAATCATCACCACTGTCAAGGTAATAAACACATCCATCACCTCGAAAAGTATCTCCTCACCCCTTTTATTATTATTTGCATGTGTATGGTAAGAATACTTGATTTGAGATCTGCCTTCTTAGTAAATATTAAGTATACCATTCAGAGTTATCAACTTAGAGGCACTATGATGTATAGTAATTTCACAAGCTTTAACAATTTAGAAATTGCAGGATTCCACACTGTCACTAGTCAAACAACTTAAGCAACTTGGAGTGTATTATTAACCAGTTCCATAAAAGGAATGCCTTTTTGACTAAATACCACTGTATAATTGGATAAGGTTAGAAAAGGCTAGTCATAAGTTATTTAATAATAAAGTAGGCCAATCCTAATTTGTTAATGATAAATGGTCTGTCAGCAATTATTTTTAGCCCAAAACCCATTTTGTTGCTTAGGAAACCTGGTTAATTTAGGAAAAGTGGTTAAATAAATGATAAAGTTCATATAATCAGGCACTAGAAAACAGAGAGTGAACAAAATCAATTTCTTGACAAGTAGTAATTCAACAATGGATTATAGCAAAATTGGTAAGCAAGAAAACAACCTTATATTAAAAATGAGCACCGGAAGATACATTGGAAAAATTATCAGAGCAGAAAAGAAATTTCTAATCAGCACACAGTTTAGTTTTTTGTACATTCCTAAAATATGTGTATTTTGATAACACTGCTAATTGACGAGCGTAAGGTACAGCACTAAACATTTCTATTTAGTGTTTCATCTCATTCTTAGGCAGGAAATGTGAGATTATAGGATTTTTATGCACATTACATTCAAATTTTCTCCTGAAAGAACTAATAAAAATGTTACAGGTTGTAGAAATTAATTTATGGATGATTCTGAAGGCAGAAAAGCTCTAAATTAACCTTGCTTGAAGGAGAACTCAATGTTCTTATTCATTAAGGCCCCCAGCTGTGCTCAAGTATATAGTGCAGTAGATGTTCCTGCTCTTTCAGACGAGGACTCCCAGTACAAACCTCTTTTCAAAGTTCTTTATTTATTTATTATTTCTTTCCTCAAAGGAAAAGAGGATACGGGCAGTTGCTATAAAGTATTTTTCTCTTGATAACATCTAACTGATGATATTCAGAAATTTTCATCAATAGTATTCAGTTATATCATGTTCCTTCCAAACCTAGAGGACAATTTAGCATCTATGAAATCAAAGCAGCAACCTCAGATATAACGCACGGGAGCTTTTCATTTGATTTTTGTAATTTAAATTTTCTCCTTGGTAGATTAGGCTAAATACCTATTCCACCAAGGAACAGGTTTGTCAAAAAAAAAAGTCACCATCAGAAAATAGTGTTTTATATAATAAAAGTTGATAATGGATTTCTTTTTTTAAATGCTTATTTGTCTATTTTTGAGAGAAAGAAAGAGGGCACATGCAAGGGACAGAAAAAGAGGGAGACAGAGAATCCCAAGCAGGCTCCACACCGTCAGTTCAGAGACTGACGCTGGGCTCAAACCCCACAAACTGTGAGATCATAACCTGAGCCAAAACCAAGAGTTGGAGGCTTAACTGATTGAGCCACCATGGTGCCCCAATATGGATTTCTACATTTGGGTTTCTATTATACATGGCTTAATGAAATGCAGACTCTGGTTTAAAATATTTTCTTGTTTTCGTAGTAATAAAAACATAAAGGAAAGTCTAGACTGTGGTTAAAATGGGAATTTAGAAAAGTTTCTTAGTGGAGAAAGAGTAACCCTGTATCTTACTTCATTAATTTATTTAAAAGTTATGTGTCTATATATAACTTACAGCCTTATGGGCCAGTGAATATAAAGCAGTAAACAGTATGTACATGATTCCTGCCATCCAGGACACATTCTCTGGTCAGCATGACACTAGTGAGCGTAAGTTGAGTCTCATTTATGAAATAGAATTTAAAAAACTATCTTCTGGGGCGCCTGGGTGGCTCGGTCAGTTAAGCGTCTGACTTCGGCTCAGGTCATGATCTCGCGGTCTGTGAGTTCAAGCCCCGTGTCGAGCTCTGTGCTGACTGCTCAGAGCCTGGAGCCTGTTTCAGATTCTGTGTCTCCTTCTTTCTCTGCCCCTCCCCTGCTCGTGCTCTGTCTCTCTCTGTCTCAAAAATAAATAAACATTAAAAAAAAAATTTAAAAAAAACCCTATCTTCTGACTCACTCATTTAAATAGACATGTATACCATAGGAAATCACCAGACCTGATAGGTAATGTCACTATGATTACAACAAAAAAGTAAGAAAGCAAATATTCAATTGCAAATTAAAATATGGGATATACGTAAATGAATAGGGTAAAGAGATGGGGAACAACTGAAGAAAATTAAGACTGAGAGATGAGATAAAGTAATCCTGGAAAAATAACTTTAAGACCAATTCTTTAATTTTAACATCTTTAGGAACATATAATTGACATAAATGTACTGCGCATATCTAATGTATTCCATGTCATGAGTTTGGACATAAGCAAACACAAGGATAGAAAACAGCCAGGAAGGAACAATCTCAGGTGTGAAGGCCTTAAGACAGCAAGGTTTATGTGTGAGAAAATGGAAAGCGACCAGGCCATCTAGAACTAAATGGGCAAGAAGAATGATAAAATTGTAGGCTCTTACAGAAAGGGTCATTTAAATAAGTTTTAGTTTTAATCAACGTACACTGAAAAGTAACTAAAAACTTTTAAGTGGAGTGATGCAGTGCTCTTTTTTTTTAAGGTAATTCTGCGTATCATGTAGAAATTGGATTGGAGAGTACAGGAGATAAAGGATGACAAATTAGGGGAGACTGCAGTAATCAAAACAATACTGACTGACTTATACAAGTTTAATGGTGTGGACATTTGGAGAAGTGGATAGATACCATCACACATGTACACAACTTCCCTAGGGATAGTGGATAGAGAAATGGAGAGCATGGAACCAAGCATAATCTCAGTGTTTTGGCTGGGATCGTGGTATTATTTACAAAGAGGGTGGGACAAATGATGATATTAAAGTCGCTTGTGTTGAATGGTTGAGAAAAGTAGCAAACATCTCTTCTGGAAACGCACTGTTTGTTCCAGGCTGTTAACAAAAGCAGTTTCTGTGGAGGATGCAGCAAAGGTGGACGGACAGAGGAGAAGCAGAGGTAGGGAGCTCTTAAGCTGATCATGAGAAACAAACAGCTTAGTAGTTGGAGGAGTATTTGGAACTGAGGGAAGTGTTTTCAGTTTTTTCCCCTCCCAGGTTAGTATGTGATGAGGGAGATAGGATAGTGATGATGATTATAATGGTGGTGACGGTGATGGTAATGTGATGACTGTGATTATGTAATTGTTCACATACTGAGATGGTAGTTTCTCTCATTTAAGTTAAAAAACAACATATAATCTGTGTCAAACCCTCATTTTCTACCTCTTGAGGGAATCTTGTCCTTCACGTCCTTCACCTCCACTAAATAATTACCAGCAACTGTTTAAAAAGTAACGAGAATTGTATTTTTAAATATTTTAGAGCTATTTAGGAAGTTAATGAGTACAGCTTTTATATAGTTCTCTGGTCCCTTTTATAATTTAATTGCAAGTCTCCGTAATTCAGCAATAATCATTTAAAATTTGAAATGTCAGTGTCACTGGCATTAAAAATGTGTTTCATCCATGAGATAGAATTTAAAATATATTCTGCTTACAAGACTAGAAATAAAAATGTGCTCCACAGGAAATCACCAGTGCTGACAGGTAACTTCACTATAATTATAACTGTTTTTCTTATTTATCTAATATCATGCTTACTTAGAAAAATACCTGGCAGAATATGTATCTTCTATAAGCAGAGAATTGAATCTTTTGTTTTGAGGTACAATTTGTCTAAATGGGAGACCATCTGTTCATATTGAATGAAATATAATCTGGAAAATAGGGGCAGCCTTTGAATCATTATGCTGCTCATTCACACAGCACTAGGTTTAAGTTCAAGTTGAAGATGCAAAAACTGGCATATAGGCAATTTCCTTTATAACTGCTGGTCTATGTTACATGCTTATCTATCTGGTCTTTTGTGATGTCTCAGTATCACTATTTGTGAGTCTTGTTAAACATTAAATAGCAATACTAAATTAGCAGCATGGTCACATATTGGAACTTTCTTCTCACATGTTTGGGTATGTATTTATTATGGAACTCTTCATTTTGGTTTTTGTTAATGGCTTTTTATTTTCACTTTCTGTTTTGTTTGCTAGTCTAAAAAATTACTGTAAATATGTATTTTGAAGGTGGACATTGACCAAGACCGTCTTACTGCAACCCTCAGTTTGATTATACTTTAGCAAGACTCTTCCTGACTGTAGGCCCCTTCTAGAAAAAGTTTTTCTAGAAAACTTAATTTAGAAAATGTCCAAGTATAAATTCATTTTTTGAATGACTGAGATATAAATCTTCTCCCAATTTCTTGCTAGTTTTACAACCCTAGAACACCTGTCCTATACATCAGAGAACTATGTCTTTGAACATAATCTTCAGGAATAATAGCACCCATGTCTCCCAGTTTCTGTGGGAGGTTAGGAGCCCAACTTCCATCACCTCTTACAGGGATCATCGGTTGGCCTAATCACATTGATCAACCTCCTCCAGTACTATTCCACCAGCTCACCCCAGTTCTTAGAAACTCTCCTCCCCTCTGTGTTGGTGTAGTTGCATTTATTTTCTTTCCCAATTTGTAATAATCTTGACCCCTATTACAATAGTCTTGAATAAAGTCTTCCTTGTCTGTTTAACTCCGTCTGGTGCAAATTTTCTTTGACTATATAAATAACCTTTAGTCTCTACTGACATTATGTTAAGGAAACTCATTTGTTTGAGACAATGTACTTTTTTCCATATCCCGGGATACCTAGAATCTCTCTTTTTCTAATTTAGTTTTTTTTTTTTGGCTTAAGACCAAAAAAATTGTACTATCCTTGAAGGCATATAGTGTATTTATATTTTACTTTTATGAAAAGTAGTATTTATCTATTACAAATAATAAGGAAATTAATTAATGCCATTTAAAAGAATGTATAAAATAATGAATGAATAATCAAAACACTAAGTAAATAAATACATAAATGAATTTGGTTAACTGGAGTTATGTGCCACAGCTACAGTTCTTAACCAACTAAATGTAACACTTTGTTCTCTCCCTCTCTCTCCCCCCTTCACTATCTCTCTCCCTACCACCCTCCCTTTCTCTCTCTCTCTGTTTCTCTTTTTCTCAGTCTTCCTCCTTCTCTTTACTAGAATGTAAACACTATTGGACTTTAAGTCCATTGAAGACCAGGATTATATCCTACATTCTGTAACTCTTCTGGTGTTGAAGTAAATATTTAACAGCTGAATGTTTGTTGAAATGAACTATTAGCTACGGAATTCAAAAGTATTTCTTTCCTTTGCCTGCGTTATATTTTTATTACAAACAAAACAAATTATGTTACCCAGTTTTGAATCACAGAAAGTAACAGTAAAATTAGGTATTAACCCTTTAAATTCTAAAGTAGCAAGTTATGTATTAGAAGTAGTTTAAGAATACTTTTAATAATAATAACTAACCTTACTATATTGTGTAGTACCTGCCAAGCACTCTTCTAACTGCTGTGCATTAATCAACTTCCATCTCCACAACAAACCTAAGAAATTGATAGTTTGATTATTACATTTTACAGATAAAGAATGGAAACTTCAGAGCCTGATATACCTTGTTCAATTTTACAGTTAGAAATTGACGAAGCAAGAACTTGAACTGAGACCCTCTGTTTGTCTCAAAGTCAATTATTTTATCTAATTTTGGATTATAGTATTGAAAATTGGCCTTTTTAAATTCACTTCCCTCAAGGCACTGATACCATTTACCACGACCCTAAATCTGCTGAAAATAACAAATAGAACTTTTCTTTAGTTGGGAAAGCACGAACAGGTGCCAGCACAACAAGTAACATCACAACACACTGAGCCCACCAGAATGAAAGAAAGTACACAAAGGCCACCAAACACTCCTCTTGTGTGAAAATCTCAACAGCCTCAGGGAAAATACATAGTGGACAAATTGTCCAAGAGCCACTGCCCACCAGTAATACTGTTGGTGTGCATGTTGAAAATAGGGGGCCATGTGTGAACCCACAATACAGAATCCCTTTTGTTGCTGTGGATCAAAACTAGCACAATCCCAGCTGCACAACTGACTTTCTCGTTCCTTGGTCATCAGTACCCAAATGTCAGCCAGACTCGACCATAAGGTCTTACAGGGAGGCCCTTCCAAATAAACTATTGGCCCCAAGACAGCAGCTTCACCGAAAACAAAGGGTGGGGGAAACAAACAAACAACAACAACAAAAAAACCTCTGCATGTAAACAGAGTTTTCCTGCTGGGAAACATCAAACTCCTGACCACTAGATTCTTGAGGAAATTCACATCCAATTGTAATTCAACGTAATATCTAAGAGGATAATTCTAAAGCAGCCTGATGAATATGGTGAAATGCAAGTTGAAAATGCCTTTTATGGAAAATCCAGGTCTCTTGCCCAAGTTGAATAAATAAGTAAAAACTTAAAACACCCAATGATGCATGTGGTGGAGATTCCAAGAACAATGACAGACAAAAGTATCAGCTATTTTACGGCTTTATATTTGTTCTTTAATTTTGAACGCATAACCTGAACAAAGGTATCAGATACCTACCTTCAGCATGCTACCAAAAACATGTGCCTTCACCATCCATCAGTTCCTATGTGCTCTCCTTTAAATATAATTTTCAGTAGATAAGAGAATTAAATAGTGAGCCTATTCACTGTGGATTTTGTACTTATGTTTGGCTAAAAACTAGCCTGTTGACTTAATTTATAAAAAGCTTCTTAACATGTCATAATTATGATACCTGTGGGGGTAATGTCTGACTAAACCAACTATTGTAGTAAATAAAGGATCTTGCTGACTAGGTTACATTTTTATCAACAGGATTGTCATAGCAAGGCCCTTGAACAAGCCACACAAGTAAAATCACTTATTTCATTCTTACTTTTCCTTGGGAATGTCATCAGAATAACCCACATTGCTTTTGTTTTAGATTTATAAGTATCCCAAAGCTCTCTGGAAAACAAACTAGTCATTGTCAATAGTACAGTGTTTTAAACACTTTTTCTAAGTTTCTACTTTTCTAGAATACTGTTTTCTCTTATTACTTACTGTTATAGGAATTTAATATGAAATTTTTCAGCATTTATTACTTTTTAATTTTTTAATAATAGAATATTGGCAAAAAGATTAAAATACAGTAATAATCCAAATTTTCAAAAATAATTTACACAAAGGTATTAAAACACAATTCTAAAAGTTTAGGCAATAAATTATGTAGTCTTAGCTTCATCACTAGAGATAAAATACAATGTAAAGTTCAAATATGAGTACTTTAAAGGTCAACATTACCTTGGTTATATACGTTCCCTTGAATTCATTAACATTTTTCATGACTTTAAAAAAATTAATGTTTGTTTATTTTTGAGAGAGAGACATAGAGCATGAGTGGGAGAGGGTCAGGGAGACAGAGAGAGAGAGACAGAAACCGAAGCAGGCTCCAGGCTCTGAGCAGTCAGCACAGATCCCAATACGGGGCTGGAACCCACAGACCACGAGATCATGACCTGAGCCAAAGTCACACTTAACCGACCGAACCTACCCAGGTGCCCCAAAATTTTTCATGACTTTAAAATAAAAATCAGTTTTATTTTTAATGTAAACTCTTTATTGAAATATAACAAAAGGAATTAGTGTGCATTGTCCAATGAATTGTCAAAGTTAACACAATTGTATAACATCCAAATCGAGAAATAGAACATTATTAATATCCCAAAGTTGTTTCTTGTGCACCATTTCAATCTTAAAACACGCATCTTGAATTCATACACTATAGATCAATTTTACATTCATTTTAACTTAATGTGAATGTAATCTGAAGTATGCACACTGTAGTATCTGGCTTACTTTGTTCAAGTTATCTTCGAGATATTCTTCTCTGTCAATTCCTGTAGTCTTTGTTCTCATTGCTCGTGCGCTAGGTTATACATTAAACCACTTCTACGGTAAACAGGCATTTTGTGTTGTTTCAACTTTTGAGTATTATGTATACAGCTGTGCTGAATGTATTGTATGTCTTTTGTTAAATATATGTTAGAGAGACACGAAGGGGTAGAATGTCTGGATCAAACTGAATCTGTATATTCTATCTTTATAAGATGCTGCCTAATAATTGCAAAAGTGATCACACCAATTTATGCCAGTTTTTCCACATGTTTAACAAAACTTGCTATTTTTTGACTTTTTCTTCATAGTCATCATTGTGGGTGTCTAGTGATAGCATCTCATGATTTGCATTTCCTTGATGAGAATGAAGTTGAAAATTTTCATATATTTATTGATCATTCCAAAACCCTGTTTTATGAAATGCCTGTGCAAGACTTTTGCCTATTTTTCTGTTAGCTTACCTGTTTCTTTCTAATTGTTTCTTTTTCATAGATGCCACTGTTCTGGTGAAATTCCTTATTTTTTCCCTTTATTTTCTTTAACATATTTATCAAAGTTATTTTAAAGTTTTTGTCAGTAATTCCAATACATGGATCACTGCAGATTAGAGTTTACTATGCTTTTGTTTTTCATTCTGGTCATATGGTTGGGTCAGATAAATATTGTGTTTTAAAAGTCGCCACATGATGAGCTTCCTTGACAGATGATTAAGCCTTCCCTCTGCTGGGCAGATGGAGCAGAGGCTGACCATCTTAACCCAAAGAGGGATTATGTTCAATCTGCACTAGAAACCAGGACAGTTGTCTACATTTGATGCATAGTTGATCATCTAGGATTTCATCTTATTTATTTATTTTTAATGTTTATTTTTGAGAGAGAGAGAGTGAGAGGAGGAGGGACAGAGAGAGAGAGAGAGAGAGAGAGAGAGAGAATTGGAAGCAGGCTCCAAGTTCTGAGCTGTCGGCACCGAGCCTACGCAGGGCTTGAACTCACGAGATCATGACCTGAGCTGAAGTCAGACATTTAACTGACTGAGCTACTTAGGCACCCTTTGATCGATCACCTAGGATTTTAAACTCTGAGCCTAGTGTCTATGAGGGCCCCTCCCTTGATCGATACCTGATTCTAGAATTTTCTCACAAGACTGAGAAAATGCTGCCTGAGTTTAAAACAGTTTAGATTTTTAGGTTCCTTCCCTGTAAAAACCCAGACTGGCACGCCCTGCATGCTGGAGCCCAAGTTCCTACCAAAAGCTCTCTGTCCACACCCAATAGCTTTCTGCCAACACAAAGGTTCAGTTCTCGGACATCTGTTCCTGCTTAGAAACAGTGAAGTCTTCTAGAATAAAAGTGGCTGCAGCTGTCAATTCATCTCTCAGAGGTTCTTTCATCCTTAGGGTTTTAGCCACCACCACTCCCCCCCACTGCCCAGATCTCACTGACACTGAAAATTTCTGATACTTTTAAAGAGATAATTTCCCTATTTTAACCAGCTTTTTAAATTTTCTTTGGCTGGAATGCTCATGCAAACTATTTCATTCTGTAGAGAAGCAGAAACTCTTAATCACAATGGATTTTAAAATATATATTTACATATATATATATTTGTGTATGTATGTACTCATATATGTGAGTTAGATGTGAGTTAAAATGTTTTGAACTAAAGAAAATTACATGTAAACCTAACATTTGGGTTTTGAGACGTTAAGAATAGAGAGAAAGATGGACATATGTATAACAGAGCTACACTTAGAGTTCTTCCATGTGCAAGTTTGAAATAGTCTATAATCTACATTTAACAAATACCCACTGTGTAGCATGTACTCATACAGATTTTGCTTGACTTTTGCTATAGGACAATAGATAGTCTTTCTATTATATTCCTTTATAATTTCATCAGGCAATTCTTACTTCTGGGAACAGATCTAAAAAAGAGGATGAAAATTATCTGGTTTATCCCACCAGGGTAGGAAAACAGAAGTAAGAATCTAGAATCAAAGTCAAATCATAAAGGCAGACTGAAATGGGAATGTATATAGATGAAGCAGAGAAAGAGAAGGAAAAGTAAATAAATCTAAGAAATCAGAAAATGGCTTTAGCTAAAATTTTTAAATTAAAAAGACAGAAACTGTCCTTATTCAATTGTTTCTTCTTTGTCATTAAATAAACATTATGGGGGCACCTGGGTGGCTCATGTGGCTATCTGTCCAACTTCGGTTCATGTCGTCATGATCTTGTGGTTGGTGGGTATGAGCCCCGCATCAGGTCTGTGCTGACAGCTCAGGGCCTGGAGCCTGCTTGGGATTCTGGGTCTCCCTCTCTCTCTGCCCCTCTCCGACTTGCACTCTCTCTCTCTCTCTCTCTCTCTCTCTCAAAAATAAATAAATGCTAAAAAATTTTTAAAAAGAAATAAACTTTATGAAGTTATAAGATTTGATTTTCATGTTGACTCGAAACTGGTGATGAACAGTCTTGCGGGTTCATTTCACTCCAGTTTTTAATTTAAAGTTCAGTATTATCCTTTACTTAAACTTTCCTACACCTTTATTTTTTTTGGATGCAACTTGCTCAATATGCTGCCTTTCCTGGTTTTGTTTCGTTTTTGAAAAATTGTAGCATTCTTATGTTTCATGTGCTACTTATCTCTTCCGACTGATCATTAATAAAGATATTATTGAACACTTTCTAGGAATTATTTCAGGCTGCAGGGCAAGTTAAGTATGTCCTACATTATCTTATAAATTGCTAGCTATACAATTCTCACAATGTGTTTGATTCCCCACAAAGTCACCATTTGATTTTGTTAGTTTCTCTAAATGAAGTCTGTCTGCGTATTTCTAGCAACCTTTAGGCTGTGAGAGTTAGAAACACGATTCCTTGTTCTTCCTAATCAAAATGCTCTTAGGCAAATGTTAAAGCTTATTGCCTTTGCTTTACAATCCATCCATTATTTCTTTTCACTTGTTAGATGTCAAGGAGTAAACTTAACCTAAAGTCATGTGTCAGAGGGAAGTTCTGCTCAGCCGTAACAATTTGATTTAGTTAAATCACCTACGTATTAAACTTGTCAATGTATATCTATAAATGTAATATACTTGGATTGAAACTTGAACATAAATGTTATATTTTAAGGTTACACATAAGAAACATAGCTATTTGAAATATGCTTGATTTTAGTATAATATTAATTTCAAAAAACCCATGATAATATTAATTCTTTACTGTTATTATTGTTATGCATGATTGCTGTTGATGATAATAGAAATATCTAAAAGCTATTCATGTAATATTTCAGCCAAAGCACCCACTTTTATACATGATAAGAGGAGCTATTGATTTTACTAATATTTTCATAAGAAAAAACTGTGAAAGGAAATGTATTTCTCAATTCAGAGTCAATATCCTCATTTTTTTTTTTTTACAAATACTATAGAATAAATTAATTGGAGGAAATTTCTTTTTTTTTTTTAATTTTTTTTTCAACGTTTTTTATTTATTTTTGGGACAGAGAGAGACATAGCATGAACCGGGGAGGGGTGGAGAGAGAGGGAGACACAGAATCGGAAACAGGCTCCAGGCTCCGAGCCATCAGCCCAGAGCCTGACGCGGGGCTCGAACTCACCGACGGCGAGATCGTGACCTGGCTGAAGTCGGACGCTTAACCGACTGCGCACCCAGGCGCCCCTGGAGGAAATTTCTTGACCTAAAAAGTCCCCAACTTTGTATTGGAACACAAAACACACGCTATCAATAACAAAGCATTTGTTTCTTGGCTTTCCAGTTACTCTTCATTCACAGATATAGTTTACAAGATAAAAGACAGTGAGTTTTTGTATAATACTAATTATAATTTGACGCCCCACATCTAGGAAGAATCTTACAAGAATCATTAACGTAAAGCATATATCTTTACTAGTAAAACAAACATAGTCTACAAACCTGACAGTTCCTGAATATTGAGTTCCCAAATCTGTTTCAAAAGCATTTTCTCTATATAAGAATAAGCTTTCCTTGACATAGTAAAAATGATTTTTTACAGCTACAGTTGTATTATGGGTCATTAGGATGAATCTAGAATCTGTCTCATGAAGTTCTTATACACAGAAACAACATTTACATCTGCATATGTAATACTCAGTGATAATTTTTTAACAAACAATTGTAATTTTCCCCTGAAGGAAAACAGAATTTCAGAAACAAGACAAAACTATTTGGTACACTTTTCCATTCTTTATTGGCTCTTGCAATGCAGCACATTCAGTTTATGACTCAAAGTGGAATTCCTGATTGTTTCGTAAAGTTGTCCTATTAGATATTTGTCACAGGACTAACCCAACCTTAACACTTCAACAGGGACAATTTCTAATTAATTCTTAAACTACCTTAGTGTAGTGAGTTGAAGAGTATCCCCCTGAAATTCATGGTCATGAACCTCAGAATGTGATCTTTTTTGGAAATCGGAGGCTTGCATATGTAATTAGTTAAGAATCTCGAGATTAAATCGTCTTGAATTTAGAGGGAGCCCCGAATCCCATGCCCAGTATCCTTATAAGAAGGGGAGGGCACAGAGCTACACGGAGAGGAGAAGGCTAGGTAAGGATGGAGGCAGAGATTAAAGTTATGCTGCCACAAGCCAAGGGATGCCTGGGGCCAACAGAACATGGCATAGGCTAGGAAGGATTCTTCCTTAGAGACTTCAGAGGGAGTATGGTGTACACCTTGATTTCCAATTTCTTGCCTCTGGACTTGTAATAGCACAAATTTCTGTTGTTTTAAGTCATCCAATTTGCTGTCCTTTGTTATAGCAGCCCTAGGAAACTAATACACCTGGTGTGGGTTGCTTTGAAGGGCAGCCTTACAAGAGACCCTCTAGAGAGCTGTTTTATTAGTGTTACTATAGCAACTTACAGAGCCTGTGTATAACAGAGAAAGGAACCAGTCTTGGGCAAAACATGAGAAAACATAGCCTCCTAGTAGATGTTGGAGCTAATGCAAGTGGGAACAAAAAACAAGTTATAGAATTGTACAATCACGTATTCGCCCATGAATATTCATAAAATAAGTATTTCTAAGAACCTAGTTTATGCCAGGTATGCAACATGCTAGGTACTAAGGATATAACAGACATTAAAAAAAAAAAGTCCCTGCTCTTATGGTGCCTTCAATTTATTGAAATAAGGAGAAAAATAATATTTATTTCATACATGTCATTAACTGCTATGAAAACAATACACACAAAGTGTTACTGGGATACGTCAAAGTCCCTTATGCCATCCAAAACAATGGTTCTCAACTTTAACTACATTGAAATCACTTAAAAAGCCTTTAAAAATCATATAAGCTTACCTCCTTCCTCAGAGATGCTGATTTAACTAGTGTGTTTCTGTCTGCTTGTTTGCTTTGCTTTTGTTTTTAAATCTCCCTGGTTGCTTTCAGTGACAAAACTCTGAAATTCTCTGGGAGTTCAGGCTTTTTGGACTGATGCTCTTCTTACCTCATGGTAATAAGGTGAGAAAATGGGTGCTGTTCCCTCATGATACAGGCTAGATTGTGCTGGATCCATGGCACAATGACTAATGGCTGCTCCCACAGAGAGCTCAGTTCTGTGATCTGAAGGCGTAGCCTGTCCTCTCACATTCACATGAGACAGATTCAAATCCTAACCTACTAATGGTGGGAATTCCATGTTTTCTGGTTCCATTAAGTACCCAGGAGAAGTTACTTGTCTTTTTAACAGTCACACCAAGGTCCAGGCTCTTGGCTTCGGTTCTCTTGGTTTCTTAATGTTTTCACTCTTGTGAAACAAAGTGGCCCCCGTATCCACTGTGTTCAATGGAAAATATAGAACTCACTTTCCTTAATACCCGAGGTTAAATGGTTAGAACTAAGACAAAAAGCAAAGGGCGAGAGAGTTGGAGGACACAAAACAAAAGTCCCCTATCCTATGTTCTAAACTCCAGAAGGGGGAAAGAAAGAAAGAAGAAATGGGGGAACGCTGACCAAGATGGGAATAATGGAAGGATAAATTTTAATAAATAAATGACAGGAGAGACCTGCATAATTGTATAGAATGCTATTATAAAGCTATGATTATCTACATTATTAATAACTAGGTATATCATAATTAAATTGTGTAATTGTTTGGGATAAAATGCTGCATTTTTCTCTCCATTAAGCTTTCACCAAATCAAACACAAATTGGAATCCAAATTCTTTCAGTAGATACGTGTTTTCTGCCTGCCCCGTGTCTCTTCAAGGACCAGAAGGCTCACGAAGTATCTTGGTCCAAGACACCATCAGTTCTCTGCTGGATCACTCAGTGTCCTACTAACTGATCTCTGTGCTTCTCTGCCCATCTGCAGTTTAGTCTCCACAGAGTAGTCAGAGTGATCTTTTTAAAATATAATTTAGATTATGTCACTCCTCTGCTCAAAATCTCCCAAAGGCTGCACATTTCACTTAAAATAAAAGTCAAGGTCAAAAATGATGTACAATTTCTGACCTCATCTTCTCACTCTCTGGTTATAACCACACTAGCCTGCATGCTATTCATCTAACATGTCAGAGAGGTCCCTGTCTTAGGCCCGGAAGGAGAGCTACTCTCCTAGATATCTTCGCTGCTAACTTCCACACTCCATGCAAGGCTTGCTGTAGCTTCAGTTTCTCAGGGAATCCTGCCCTGGGCACCTTATTTAAAGTACCAACTTTGCTATATCCCGGATCCCAGTAGTATCAAGCTCTTCTTCTACTCTAACCCCTATCATTTTTGCAAAGTACATCTCTCTTCCTAAAACATTACATAATGTACTCATTTTTATGTGTATTATTTATATTCTGATTTGCTCCATGAGAACAGAAATCTTTGTTTCTTTTTGCACTGATGTACTTATAACAGGGTATCTGGCTCATTGTTGGTGTTCACTAAATACTGGCTGCAGGTAGTCTTTGACCTGCTGGTGGATAGCAGTATATCCCATTTGTGGAGAGTGACTTATCCCACCAACTTCTCCCACCACTCTCCAGTGGTAAAAGTGACAGAACTGAGTTAGCTGAAGAAAATAGAACAGGGAATTTCTCGTCCTTAATTAATAATTCATACGGTGGCATTTGTCACTTGGTTGGAAGATAAGGCTTCATGCTAAAGGTAGGTGTACATTCCCACCGTATGGAGAGAACCTCACAGGAAATGAAAGCAACACAAAGACAGAAACAAGCTGAGGTTTTGAGAGAAGAAAAGAGAGGTACAGTTTCCCAATAATATGTTTGTAATGTCTGGGTGGAAACTTGCCCTAGTCTAATTCAACCTCTTTTCAAAATCACTTATATGAAACAATAAATCCCCACTTCCTTTTTTTTTTAATTTGTTAAATGTTTATTTAGTTTTAAGAGAGAGAGAGAGAGACAGAGCATGAATGGGGGGAGGGGCAGAGAGAGAGGGAGACGCAGAATCTGAAGCAGGTTCCAGGCTCTGAACTGTCAGCACAGAGCCTGATGTGGGGCTCGAACTCACGTACCATGAGATCATGATCTGAGCTGAAGTCAGAGCATAACCGACTGAGCCACCCAGACGTCTTGAAATATCATTTAATTTTAAAATTATTTGATTAAACTTTGGAATATCTGAACATGTGGAAAGAATCATTTGATGGGTTCATATATTTTTTTAATGTTTATTTATTTTTTGAGAGAAAGAATTAGAGCATGAGTGGGGAAGAGGACAGAGAGAGTGGGAGTCATAGATTCCAAAGCAGGCTCCAGGCTCTGAGCTGTCAGCACAGAGCTTGACGCAGGGCTAGAACTCAGGAACCACGAGATCATGACCTGAGTGGAAGTCAGACGCTTAACTGACTGAGCCAGCCAGGTGCCCCTAAATCTCCACTTTCTACTCACCACAATTTAATTGGTGTTTCTGACAACCATACCCCCCCCCAATATCTCTGACTCATTCTGTAGAGAGCAGGGAAGCTTTATGGCTTTGTTGTTATGTTTTTTCACAGCGGCTCCTGCCATCAGTCATGATGTGTCTAGCTTATTTTTCCAAAATGCACAAATTGATTGTGATAAATCATGTCTGATTGATTCCATATTCCCTGCACATTTTAGGATGACCTAAAGGCTCATTAAAATAATTTAGAGACTTCAAAATCACAATTTCTTCTTGATCTGTAACATTTTCAAGCTCCGGCTTCTAATCTCATTTACATCCCTTTGATCACCATCAACTTTTCCTGATCATTTTCATTTAGAAAGCTCAGCTTACCTCCACTCATTTTATATCTCTAAATGTGCCTGTGGCCATTTTTCCCAGTACTCTGAAAAGTATGCTTTTTTCCTCAACTTTGACTCCTTTTAAATTCACATTTTGTTTGCTCTGAAGTAACATGGACAGATCTCAACTTCCCGTTTTCTAAATTGTGCAGGAGCCTTTTGTTCGAATCCGTATTACACTAAATCTCATGCTTGCCTTCTCATTTATCTCCGATTTCCTTTTAGCTCCCAATCCATTTCATGATCCAGTTTAAAATGCCTATCTCTCTGAAACATACAGAGAGATGTGCAATCTCATTTAATTTCACTCCCTATTCATCTGCCCCGTTGCACAATGTCACAACGATTGCTTATAGGAGAACATTGTCTGCCACCTCTAATGATAACTTTCAGGGTCTTCTGTTTAATCAGCAATCTGTGTCACTTAAAATTTAGTGTAAAACAGCATTTTCTTTGTTTCTTTAAATACTCCCTTACACCCTGTTTTATTTATAGTTTGTTTTATAAATTAAAAACTCTGAATCATGCTAGGTTCTATAATTGCACCGTTGTAATATTGACTATTTGTTAGTACACTTGAACTTTAAACGTCTCCACAATTTCACTTTCACAATTCTCGATATTAATGACAGAGACAACTTTGGTATTAACCAAAGTATCATTTTCACACTTTAGTCAATATTATACTTCTTAGTGTCTTTGATAGTTCTAATTACACTAATTCATAAAAAATCAGCATGGCTCTAGATTGCTATCGTTTCCATAGCTGTACAAATATACTGCCATTTGTGTATTCATTTTCTATAAAATAGAAACTTTATTAGATTTCTCTAAAGTAAAAAAGAGAAAGTTAGGTAGTATACATGTGAAATTGTTACAAACTTAAATCCATATGCATAATTATGAATGTATTCCTGTCAACCAAACATAATTTTTCTAGTAAACATCAACCCCGAAAGAACGTATTAGCTTCTATTACGCACAGTAACAGATTTGATGTTGAGAGGTCTTGTTCTAGAAAGTGAAATAGCACATCCTAGCCTCACCTCATGGTGAAGGGATGCGACTAAAATAAGAAATGGGTGGGGGAAAAAGTGTGAGAAGCATTTAAAAGCCAACCTCCACTACTGCTTACCACTCAATTCTCCTCGAAAGAGTAACACAGATTGTTCTGAAACTGATGATTCCTGGAATAACTGAACATTGGGTACCACTATAGAGTAAAAAACTTGAATGCTGAATGCTGAAACTTCTGATTCTTCTACATCTCTGTTCTTTCAGAATACTGGAAGCTATACATCACTCTCCGAAGAGTTGGGAACACTCTTTTACGCAAACATCGATCAGTCGAGAAGAAAGACTCAAATATGCTAGAATGAGAAATGACCCATTAAACACTCCACTCAGATCAGCCGACAGTAAATTCCAAGCTTATCACGCTTCAACCTGTGTTCAGAATTTTATTCCTAAATAAAAGCTGAAATTAAGAACTATTGGATATCTGAGGAAAACCTCTAACCTGACAGAAAAAGAGAAAATGAACAGAAAGGAAGCCTATTGGGGGACACAGAAATTATGCAGGAATTTAAAATATGTTGTAAATATCTTCAGAAATGTAAGAAAAGAGAGTGCAACCCAGATATCATAATATAAGAAATATTTCAAGAAATAAGAAAACAAACTTTTAGGATTTAAAACACAGTAATAGAAATGAAAAAAAAAAAGCAGTGTTAATAATAAAGTTGAAATATTAAAGACAATTGAACAAAGAGATGAAGAATATAAGATTAAAAATTATATTAGAGGATTCGACCAGATAATCCTGCATCCAGGTTTTAGCACCTCCATAAATGTATTACATGGAAAATAGAATAGAGAAATTCATAAACAAATTTCCCCAAACCAAAGAATGCACACTGTCAGATTGAAAGCTATTCCTAAGTGATAACCAAAGTTGATGAAAGTAAACCAACAGATTTCACTGCAGAAAGCACAAGACTGTGGAATATCAGAGCACTATGCACAATGAGAAGATTTGAGAAGCTTCCTGAGAAAAATGCTAAAGGTCACATAGAAGGATCAGCTCAGAATGACTTGAGATTTCTCAATAGTAACTGGAAGCAAGAAGTCAGTGGAGCGATAGCTAAAATACTTTGATGGAAAGTGATTTCCAACTCCAAAATATTATACCCAGAAAATGATATATGAGGATAGAATAAGAATATTTTCAGACATGGAAGATCTCAGTAAATTTTTCTCCCAAGGAGCAATTTTAAATATTTTCAGAAGATGTGTTCTTCAAGTAAGACAGTAAACCAAGAAAGAATTGGCATAAGGAAAACAGATCAAGAATAACAGAAAAGTGGGTAAAATTCCCCAGAGGATGGTAAATTGAGAACCCAGGCTGAATTCTTTGCCCCAGATATGGAGGACAATGGAGAATTCAGACTGGACAAGTTTTGTGACACAGAAATGGTTGGTTTGAATACTGTTGAAGATCTTCACTACTATTATATCATATCCTGAGGACCAAATATTCAGTTCAGCAAGGCCAGGATATGTTTTTGCACTTTGCTTGTGTTGACTATGCATTAATAAAGTCTCAATCTCTCTCTTTACACCTACCGCCTTACATTTCTGGAGGTCACTTATTTTATCACACAGAAGATCACACACACACTTATTTTATCACTTATTTTATCTGCTTTTTCCTTCTCCTGAGAACTGAAGGTAGGCCATGGTGAAGTCGGAGGCAAAAATACATAGAGAAATTCATTTTCATTGATGATGTGTTTTCAATCATGAAAAGGATAAAAAAAATGATACAATCTGTGGTCTTTCCCAGTGTTCTGACCCTGCTAAAGCCCCATTTTTTAAACAACATATATATTAACTTTCCTAAGCTCATACTTTCTCACCTCTGAAATGAGAATAATTATAACTCCTAATACATAGGGTTTTATTTTATTAAAATAAAAAAAGACAATACAAAAATACACACAAACACACATATCTCATACTCGATACACTGGCAGTACACAATAGAGTTGTTAGATGTTCTTATTATCATTATTATCCAAAACAAAAATGCATCCACATGCTTCCCTTTCAAAGCCTCATTTAAAACTACCTCTCCTCCCACCGCATTATACAAACGCTCTTCAGGATAGCATACGGGAACCTCTGTGCTGTAGACTCTACTTCTACAAGGGCATCTCCTGCAGCTTCCTGATCATATGTGACTCACAGGAAAGGCTACATTGATTTTTCTGGAATGTCATTACTTTCCCTTCCATCCCCAGAAACACCAATTGTTCCTTTGAAATTCAGGTGAGCTGCTGTCTTTTACAAAAATCCCTGTCACATATGCACGAAAGTTGGATGAGGCGCCTCTAAGAGTTCTCCTGTGCCCTGTGCCAACTTCTAGTCCCACGCTCACGGCACTGCGCTCATGGCATCCTGATATAATTGTCATTGCCACCGAACAGAGCTCCTAAAGCCGGCAAGACCATCTTGTTCTTTGTAATTTTCACTCTATTTTCACTTTTTAGCTGATTTCAACATATATTTATTTGTTATCTCCTGTGTTTCAGGCTCCCTTCCAGTTATTTTTTTTTAAATGTTTCATTTGTTGTGAGAAATGTATCCAAGGATTTAAAAAAAAATACAAACAGTACTTTCCAATGTCCGTCCTTTCTATTTCCCATCTAATTGGTTTCAGTTCAAATCCTCTTCCTGTATCTGGAGCTGGAGGTCAATTGATATATTCTGTTTCTAGCCCCAAACACTGGACCATTAATCCCTTCTGCATTCCCTTGTGTATATCCAACTGTGTACAGAAAAAAATAGATGAAAACCTTTAAATTCCAGAGTGTATCACTTGCTTCTGACTCCAAACCAGCACACCTGGATTTACTAGTAGCTTCTGAAGATCCTATTTTATACTGTCATCTTTTCCTTTGGCCAGTCTTTTGCTGGGAGTTGCAGTCTTCCAATAAGTGTGTAACAGTTCTTACATATTGATAAGCATTGAATAAACTTGAGGTCTTATTAAAATGCAGATTCTGAATTAGTAGATCCAGGAAAGGGCCTACATTCTGAATTCTAACTAACTCCGGGTGATACTCAAGCTGACAGTCTGCAGACAACACCTTAAGTAATAAGGGGCTACTGGAGAGATAAGGGGTTTGAGGCACAATAGTGGTGGTGGTGATGCTGGTGGAGATGGTAACCCCAGATTTCTCCAAAGGTAAATTCTTAGCACTGGAGCAAGAGAACTTCAATATTCTGGTGCTACAAATGTGGGTTTCTTAGCCAATAGAGAAAACATTGAGAAAGGGATTGTATGTCTCAATAGTCTTAAGCAAATGGAAATGTTCTTTCATAATAAGAACTTGACTAGTATTAGCCCCTTTAGCTGAGCACTTGCTTTACGCTTAGTGAGTCCTATGCATTGCATACATATCAAGTACTTTATATTCATTTCTAATTTGATTCTATTAATACATTTCTTTCACAGATGAGGAAACTCACCTCAAAATCAGTAAGGTAATAAATGATGATCCTTTGGTTTGAATCTAGTAAGTCTAACCACAGTACTGAGGCTGCTAAACAACTTCTACAGATTACAGAATTTAGAGTCAAAATCTGAATAGGGCTATGAGAGATGAGAACCTTCACCCAACCATAGAAGCCAAATAATTGCAACTTTGATTAATTCTAACAATTGGTTGTTAATTGATTTTAGGTTTTGCTATGTTCTTCTGTTTTTTGAAGGTCCTTACTGTTTTTAAATAGGAAGTTCAGGCTGGATATTTCAGCGATGCCAGCCATATGGCATTAAAGCGAAGTCTTATGAATTATTTGGAAGCTTCTTTTGATCTCGGATGTGAAAACAGCATGATCTCATTTTGTGTCAATCCTCTGGATTTATTTTAGAAGCGTAGCCTATTTAGAATAACTTTTGTTTTCTTGGTTCTTAAATGTCAGCTTTAAGAGGCCCTAAAATTTTTAATACTTGACACTTGACAAAGTAAGGGCCTCTGATTTTCACTCTGGCAAAAATTATACAATTAAAGATGGAAATAAACATTTAATTTTTTTGTGAAACATGTTTCTTCAGAAGAAGCAAAACATTTTATTCTGCAACAATAATAATATAGAAGCCCTCACAAAGAAAGTGCTGCCCTATTATATCCTCAGCTGGTGAGACATTACCTCAGGTATTATGTTCTACTGGAAGCATACACTTTCAAAGGGTCATTTGAAAACTAAAAAACCTCCAGAGAAATGTGTCAAAGATGACAAGAGGATTAGAAACCTGTCACATTAAAAGTATTTAAAAGCATACACAATCTTTCAAGTGAAGAAATAAATGAGAAGGGAAGCTGTATTCAAATTTGAAGTACTGTCTGATGTGCGGAAGAATTAATCATTTTCTATGTGACTTCAGAATAACAGGATAGGAAGACATGCCCCAACGCTTCAGGGTGTCTGATTTATGACTATTTAAGAAAGGCAGAGATGGCCCCCCGGAAGAAGCTGACTAAAGCATTCACGCAAAGTCAGTTTAGCCATTCATTGATTCTTTTCCTCCTTTTTCAGAAGCTTTCTCTGTGGCAGGCACTAGCATGAACGTGAAAAGCTACCTTCATTGAGATTTTCATCCAATGCAAAAGTGAAGGTAGGGTGTAGACAAAATTGAGGAAACATGATGATGTAATAAAAAGTGAAGAGTTCCTGGGGAAGAGGTGGCCAGATGCTGGTCTTAGAAGGCCTAATTTGTGAGTGGAGAGCTAAAATATGAGAAGCTACCTGTGCAAAGCGTAAGATGAACCAAATAAACAGACTACAAAGTTAAGACCAGCTTGGAATTTCAGAGGAATTAAAAGACCAAGGATGAATTGTAATGAATGAGAGGGAAAGAAATATGTGTTCAGTCACACAGGTGACTACCTGTCTTATACCTTTAACAGTGAGGTAAACTCTTGGAATACCCTCACTAATTCATATCCTATAAACATCCAAAACTTCAGCTTCCATATTACAATTATTTTGAGGGATAAATTGCAATGTTTGCATTACGTAAGCAGGCTGAGTAAAATTCCATTGCCCACAAAGAAGCGAAATTTAAATGAAAATTAAGATCCCCCAGGGCAGATGGTAGTTCCAAGATGGTGGCAACCAAATCTTCGCCCTACCTGCCTTTACAGTGTGACCTTGACATATGGGCTCTACACATCCACTATTGGAGTCTCTGTACTACAGTGTAAGTGCTATCATATGACTTTCAAAGCTAGTTCATTATGGAGGATACATCTTCAGGCTGGCCCTCTTAGTATACTTATTCTAGAAACTCAGCTACCATGGTGTGAGGAAAACTAAGCCAGGCAGAGGTACACGAGAGAAGTCTTTGAGACAATCCAGACCTAATCACCATCTGACTGGCACCACAAGCAACACCCTAAAAACCACCCAACTGAGACCAGTCTCCTTCCAGGATCATGAAAGAGAAGACAATTGTCATTGTTTTAATCCACTAATTCTGTGGTGATTTTTTTTAATGTAGAAATAACAGGAATAACCCACACTAATTCCCTACAAAAGTAATAATGAATATTATCTAATTTAGCCCTGTGATGTGTTTTAGGACCCAGATACTTTTTTTTCTCTGGTGGCTCGAAAGCAAAACCATTTCCAAAAACTGTTTTCTAAATTGCTTCAGAAATTTATGTAATTTTGATATTATTTTCTCTTGTCAACAGCCTTATTTTAAACTTTGCCATTATTGTTTGGGATTTCCTTTGTCCTTTGTTTGAAGCAAATTTGCAATGAATATTTGTTATATCTCTTTAGTATCACTATGTAACTCAAGTGGATTTTCCTGTAATCACCTGCAATTGTATACTATAATCCACAGCTATTGATTACTTTATCCTGGTGTATGTACTATGCTTTTCTTTTGTATTGATTCTTGCCTTTTTACTGCTAATATGACCTGATATGATTTAGATTTCTTCATTCCTTTCTTATTCCATACTCCGAATTCCCGTGTTACATATACTCAAGAATTTCAAATTGTAAATATGAATAAAACGAAAATATAAATGGAATGTTTCTAACTCATTTAATATGTTATAAAATAGTGTTTTATATTCAAAGTATTTGAAAACTAATTTAAAAAGCAATACAAATGATTCAAAGCAAATAACAGATACTTAGTTTATGGTAAAAATAAGAGTCATCTATAGGGTGACTGAAATGTTTGAGGCCAGAAAGATTTAATACCCTGTGACATTTCTAAGACAATGTTGCAATTACTTAGCTATGCATTTTAAAAACTATGCAAATATAGAACATTGAGACCATATTGTGCTTTCTCTTCCTCCTGGAAGACATAATAGTTAATCATAATGTATCTGTAACTCAAAAATATATTTTCTCTCCAATAGAAGAATGTACAGAGAAAGATAGGAGACTAAAAATCACACAATTATAATCTGCTGTTCTTTATAGACTCACCCTCAGGAAAATAGAATTTAGAATCCTGATAAGGCCACAAGACTAGAATAAAGCCTAAACTTTAAGGATAAGTACTCCTTCTGTAACTAGAAGACTAACCTTCATATATGCCTAAAGTAAAATGAACTTAAGGTTAGAGATAATAAATACTGAAATCTAATTAGAAAAGTTCAGATAAAGAATATGAAAATATTCTGCCATATTACATTTCACTACATCAATGGTTCTCAACGTTTTCTGGGATCAAATGAAGGCAATTTTTAAGTACCGATGCCTGATACCCAACCCCCCACCCCCTATTCCCTGGCCAAAGATTCTGCTTCAACTGGCCTACATTGAGTCTCAGCATCATTGAAAGAAAGAAGAAAGAAAGAAAGAAAGAAAGAAAGAAAGAAAGAAAGAAAAAGAAAGAAAAGAAAGGAAGAAAGAAAAGAAATGAAAAAACACTTCTGGTGCTTTTAATATGTAGCCAGAGCTAATAATTTCAATTTCACATTGTCATTGTCCCCAGTATTTGGCCCTTTAATCTGGGATTCTAAATTTGTTGTGAAAATATAGGGGAGTGAGTTCTATTTATAAGTTAAGAAAACTCTGTTTATCGGGTCACAAATCTTCCTTCCATTCCCTCCCTTGCTATGACTTCACTATGGATAAAGAATACTTCCTCAGACCATTGATTCTGGGCTCTGATTGATGAGTACAACATATACCACATCCAAGCAGAGGTTTTTATATGTGTCTGTGTGGTTTAGCATGGCCTCTTGTCTCCAGTCATTCACCTTGAAAAGACCCTACTCTGATCACATTCTGCTCCTTTCTCAGGTCCCAGAAAGAATGATACTTGAAGTGACTAGACTCACATCTAACTGATCCTAAGAGTTGTGGGTGAGAAATACATAGTTATTGGCTTTTTTTTGAGAGAGAGAAAGAGAAAGAGCATGAACAGGGATGGGGCAAAGGCAAAGGGAGAGAGAGAGAGAAAGAGAATTGTAAGCAGGTTCCATGGTCAGTGCAAAGCCTGACATGGGGCTCGATCCTACAATTGTGAGATTATGACCTGAGCTGCAATCAAGAGTACAATGCTTAACTACCCAGGCACCCGAAATTTGACTTAAAAAATGTAGCATTATCATAGCATTAGCAGACCAACACAAACTTAAACAGTGTTCTTAAGTCAAGATTCCTAAAACTGTGTAATAACGTCTTTATTATGCATTTTTCAAGAGAGTCCAATAGCATGCAATTTCACAGACTTTTATTTCATTACAGAACTTTTGTTTCAGGAATTATCTCAACTTATTTTCAGCAGAAAGTACTATGGGAAAATGCAAAATGCATACTGAACAGTAAATAAAATATTGTATGGAACTCAGAGTCATGGATGATAGTGTTATCAACTAAAATTTTTCCAATTGGAGATAAAGCTTCTGTCTTCTCATTATAAATACAGATGTAATAACTAGAAAAGTATAAATACAGATGTAATAACTAGAATAGCTGGGAGACTGAAGGCATCCAAAAATTGTGGGGGCCACATAATGGGTTTGTAATTTAAACTAAAGATGAATAAAGATAAAAATCTAAGTTATTAAAATAACTTTATTGAGGAATAATTTCCTCACATATCATATAGTTCACATATCATATAATCCATCCCCTCTCAGCTATATGATTCAAGGATATTATAGTAAATTTACCAAGTTATACAACCAGCACCCTAAATCAGGTTTAGAATATTTTCATACCCTTGAATAAATCTATGCATATTTACTGTTGATTTTCCTCTACGCTGTTCCAGCCAATCACTAATCTACTTTCAGTCATTAAATATTTGACTCTTCTAGACATTTAAAATAAATGGAATAAAACAATACGTGCTTTCTTGTATATGGCTTCTTTCACTGTGCATGTTTTTGATATTCACTCATATTGTAGCATGTATCCATAGTTTGTTATTTCATAGTTGAATATTGTTTTATGATATGGTTATAACACATTTTGTTTACCCATTCAACAATGCTGGACAGTTGGGTTATTTTCACTCACTGGCTATTATGAATAATGCCAGTAAGAACATTTCTGTGCAAGTCTTGGTGTGGATGTATGTTTTTATTACTCCTAGGTAGATCCCTGGGAGTACAATTTCTGGAAAGAAGTAATCTAACTTTATGGAGTTTTTGTACCTTGGAAAAGACAAACACTAGAAACAGAAAATGGTGTGATAATGACTGTGATAGCGGTATACAATACATTCAGTGGAAACAAAACTATAGGTTCAAAAAGTAATAGTTGAATTGCACACATAAGGGGAAATAAAAAATTACTAAAGAAGAGAGAGTAGACAGGGTTTCCCAAATTGGTGATGACAGGAAGAGTAAAGGCATTGTTTGTGAAACAAGATGACAAGTACTTCAAAAGAAGGCAGGAGATACTGAGACATGAGGAAATGGAGGTGGGCCCACTGTTCAGGGTCACACCATGAAACTGGCCCCTGAGTATTGCAATCTGACACAAGGCTGCATCTATTGCAAAGGAGCAACTTCTTTTTTTTTTTTTTTTAAGCACACAGATACTATCAGGTGAGCCTGCTGTCCACTTGGGGTAACTTATTAAAATTGTCTACTGAGAGCTAAGGGATATGCTTTTAACATTTTGTAGAAGCACATTCTATGGTGTAGCTGTGTATGGAAGCACTTATATGTCATTGACTGAAAGGTCTTTCACTATTTTGGTTTAGAGCTTTCCACATTTATTCATGTCTAGTAATACATCGAAAATGAGCAGGTTCACATGATGAAATAAGGTAAGCATGTCGCTTCTGGCTGGAGGCACTACAGAAGTCATGGTCCTCTTGTTGTGGCCTTGAGAGGGGAGGACATCAATATCTAACCACATCTGTAACCCCTTCGTGAAGCATGGGGACATGAGGAAGAGGGATCTTTATCAGTAGGTTTTAAAAAGCATATCTTAGCTATTGAGCAGCACGATAGGTTGAGGTAGCCTGGCCAAAGGTGAGAAAACAAGTTTGAAGTTGTCAGAACATGAGAAAAGAGGTCGAATCAAGAGATTGAATCTCTAATCCAGGAAAGACATGCTGAGGGTCTATGCTTTTATTTAAGAACCATTTAGAAGACAAAATTGGCATGGATACTGAAGAAAGAAAGAATCTAATCTAGAATGACCCCTAGTTTGTTTATTTGGTAGCTGAGTTTAGGAGGGGTAGCTTCAGTAAGATACAAACCAGAGAAGAAAACTGACATGTGATAGGATATTTTGGATGATAAATGTTACAACCCATAGGAAATAATAATTCTGCATGTCATGACCTAATCTGAAGTATTAATAATTTCATATGCAATTGCAATTGAGGAATTTTAAAACATCAGAATCTGATTCATGGACTGGCATTAGCAAGAGGGCCAAATATGAGTTTTCTACCATCATCATCATCATCATCTACCATCATACCATCGATAGAATACTGACTCTGACAACCACGCATGGACAAGAATACCTTTGTGAGAATCTGTGAGTCCAGTGAAGAAGTTCTGGGTCACCACCACTAGGCTATAAAATCTGAGAATAGATGCATTAAAGAGCATTAAAAGCACAGTTTCACTTTATCTACTTTACACTAACAATAGCAGCACAGTTTAAGTCCAAGAGACACTCCCTAAGGCCAGAATTTTTGCCACGGGGAAAGTAAACGTAAGGAGCGCCTGACTTCCCCAGCTGTATGGGACATTGCCCAGAAGACCTACTTTTTTCGTGCCCCACAAGAATATTAATGTGATGGGCATGGGCTGAGAGTTTGGCAAAAGCTGGGAGCACAGTAGCCAGGACTCAGAATTCATTAAAGGGCCGTGGATCTTACTAACCACTGTGCAAACTCCATCAGGAGGCCTGCCCATAACAGCTTGGAACACTTTGCCTGCAGATCTCCCCCAAATGGCCATGAGCACCCCCTTGCCCATCTCCCCAACAGCTGGTCTCCTGCACTGGCTCCCGTAGACAGTGAGAGCAAGTCTTTACAGATAGCTCCTAAGCATTCACAGAAATCCAATCCAAATTTGCAGGATTAGAGGAAACAAAAACATCCAAAAATCCAGTAAGAATTAGGAATGGTAAAAATTCAGAAAACATTTTGCTGTGTCCTAAAATCTTCCTCTAACCAAATTCATACCGTCTTATTGTGTGGCTTAGCAAAAAAAGAAAAAGAAAAAAAAAAGTGTCTTGCAGTGAACAACACCCATCTTTTACAGAGAACAGTCACAATGGATCTTTACAGCATTATTCTAAAGATCATCTGGAAGAAGCAAGTGGAAATAGTCAAAATTATTTTTGAAAAATAGGTGCTATGAAGGATGATTACAGGCTCTCACTAGTTATTAAAATACATATAATAGAATAATGCTTTTGAAATAGTAAATGATTTCTTTCTGTCTCAGGTATGGGCATGACAGAAGAGTTATTAAATTTGTCTACAAGTCTCCGCCTTTGAATCTCCAAAAGCCAAAACTATCCATTTCCAGAAGTCAGGGCTGATATAAAAGCAATGTTTGTGCAGCAGGTGACAATAGATTATACTCTTTCACTCCATCCCTTATCCTCATGCGTTTGGAGCTACGTAAATCCCTTGAACATAGCAACTGCTCTGGGGAATGAAAGAAGAAATCCTGAATTTACTGAAATAATTTATCTGGGAAAAAATAAGAGATTAAAGTAGAAATCCAGTCTGGGGAAAAATGAGGTAGTGTAGGCGAAAATAATTATTGGTGCAGGCAATTTATTTTTACATTGGAGACTCTCATTTACTGATTCAAACAGTGCCTGTGCTGTCATTAAAAGTTTGGATGGTTTGTCTTCTTCCTTGAAGGTGGCACTTCTCCCTAGCTCACTTCCATCCCACGTGTGGAAACTGAGGCACATTTTGGAGAGTTGGACATCATTCATCACCTTGCTTTACCCAAGACTGGGCCAAACATAGTGTTGAGTGAAACAAGCCAGACACAAAAGAATGTATGCCCTATATTCCTATTATTTAAAATTCAAAAACATGCAAGACTGGACTACAGGGTTAGAAGTCAAAATAAATCTGTGAGGTAGAGGCAGAAGTGGGTAGCAATTGGAAAAAGGCATAAAGAAGCTTTTGCACTGTCAGCAATATGCTATTGCCTGATATGTTGTAGTTACACATGTGATTTCTTTGTTATAGTGTTTTTTGAACTGTACACGTATACTTTGCTTTTTTAATTTATGTATGTTAAGTAAAAGAATACGTATGTAAGTAAAAGAATATGAAAATGTAGTTAAATTATAGAAAATAATATTTATATATTTTATTTTATAATGTATATATTTATATATTTCTACAAACATAAGTTTGACAGTTAAGATTTATATGTGCCACACATAACATATGGCGGCAATGATTTATCCTCACTCAACCTTATACTCCCTTGTTAAATAACTGTAACATTAGGTAATACTTAGCACTTATAGGGAAAGCACTATTCTGAGGACATTACAAATATCTACTCATTTAAAGCTTGTGACAACCTAATGAGGTTGGAAGTCTTATCCCCTTAATAGATTAGGAAATTGGGGCACCTGGGTGGCTCAGTCAGTTGAGCATCTGATTCTTGATTTCAGCTCAGGTCATGATCTCAAGATCTTGAGATAGAGCCTTCACCTGGCTCTGCACTGAGCATGGAGCCTGCTTGAGATTCTCTCTCTCTTTCCCTCTGCCCCTCCCCTGCTCATGCAGGCACATGTGCATACATGCTCTTTCTCGTTCTCTCTCTCTCAAAACAAACAAAAAACCAGATTAGGAAATCAAGATTCAGTGACATCACATAACTTTGGGGTTGAAAATCTAATTAGTGTCCCAGTCACAACTGATATCCTGGCAGTTTGCCTCAAGGTTAAATCTGTTTTAACCACTACATTGTCCCCTTAAGTACATCTCCTAATCATCTCTCTAGAAGCTGAAAAAAAGAAAGAAAAGTGAATAGTGAATTTTTTTTTGTTTTAATTCTCAAGACTAAATTCTAATTCAGAGGGAAGCTGAGTAGTTGAGGTAAGAAGCAAAAATGTCTTGGCCTGGACTAGAAAAGTCTTGCCAACTACAGAGAGTGTAGATGGCAGGAACTCAATATTTCTCTCTCGCTGTGATATAAAAAAAAAAAGAAAAGGATGCTGAGAGTGAGCAAATGGTCTAGAACAACACAAACTCAAAGAAAGGCTCGGTAAAGTATTCTGGCTGAAGCTCAGAAAGAACCCCTGCAAAGGGAACCCCTAAATTCACCCTTCCCACATGGTTTTAAGCGTGTGGCTATGAAAATTTCAAGAAATAAGTCTTATATTTTTCAAAGTATGACAGTATGCAGAAAATATCAGTAAACTCTCAAACTTATTTCATGTACCTAGCAGACCTCTAAGCAAGATATAGAATCAAAAATAAAAATAATAAATACATAAATAAATAACAATATTTTCATTAAACACACACATACATATACACACACACAGAGTTCACAAGGCACCCACAGTCACTCACAAAATAAGAGCTCTTTCTAATAAGCAATACCATAAATAACTTAAAATATGAGTAAGTGCAGACTTGGTGGAAGTGCTTTAGTACATGAAATAGAGAATTAATATGGATTAAATATAAAGGGCAGCTTAAATCACTTCAAAGGAAATTAAAGCACAACTGAAATGAGACAAATATATGTGTATAAATTAAATATATATATATATATATATATAAACAGAAGTAACAATATGTAAAGGTATTCAATCTCAAAGTAACCAGAGTAATGGCATTTAAAACCATAAGGATGATATTTGCAAAAATTTAAAAGATTGATAACATCCATATTATCAAGAGTGGGGAAAGTGGAACTCTATTCAGATGCTGGGAAGAGGATAAACCCTCCAGCCTCCAGAGGATGGTTTGGGAGTATGAGGAGAATTAAAACCTTGTGAACCCTTAGACACAGCATTTCCACTTTTAGAAATATAGCCCACAGAATTATGGCTTCATGCACTAAGATATACGGTGTGCACTCAGGAAGTCTGTCCCAACATTACTTGCAGAGTGATGTGGCATTTTATACAGGGCTTCAGTTTTAAGAGAAACACATGAGGTGAATATTAAATAATAAGAGCATTATTTGTGAAAAATCTCAAGGCAAGTTTCATTTAAAGGTTTACATAACATCTCTCAGTCAGTCCTGCAAACACTGTACTTTCCTTTAGCTTTTAATAATAGGTTTTCATCCAATTGATCACCAAATGAAGTAGGGCTCTGGAATTTAAAACCCCGGTGATACTAAAAACTTATCTACAAACATTAGAATCCCACTCATCATGATGGCAAGATTCTCTTACTATTAGTTGGATATTAGTAGGACTAGAAGTAGGATTGAGACCAGATGAGGTAATGAACAACTCACATGAAAATTCATATTCACCTCTAAGCATATGCAAATTAATTAGATGGTAGTCAGCATTACCTGTAATATTTAAATTAACTCCTCCATCATTATCAATGATTAAATAAACCATGGTACATCTATATCACTAAAAAAGATGAAGCAGTTAAAAATAGAGCTATAGAATTATATACATGCTGAAAAAGAAAGCTTTCCTCATCATGTCATCTACAGACCAAAAAAATTGCAGTTCATTGTATAGAGTACAATACCTTTTTTATAAACACAAGTCCCAAAGCCCTAAATCAAATAGCCAGTCTAAAAGCATCACAAACGGTCTGGAATGGTGAGCTCTCTAAAGAGAACTGAGATTGGGACAAGTCCACTTTCACAATTTTTCTCAAGATAACTCTATATTCTGTTTTTCTGCATTCACTTATTCCTTTGGTAATCTCATCCCAGTTCATTAGTTTAATTTTTTTTTAATGTTTATTTATTTTTGAGAGAGCGAGAGAGAGATTGAGAGACAGCGTGAACAGGTGAGGAGAAGAGACAGAGGTAGACATAGAATCCAAAGCAGGAGCAGGCTCCGAGCTGTCAGCACAGAGCCCAACATGGGGCTCAAACCCAAGAACCATGAGATCATGATCTGAGTCGAAGTCAGACTCAACCAACTGAGCCACCCAGGTGCCCCTGCAGTTCATTAGTTTAAATATTAAGCATTGAAATTTCCAAATGTATATCTCCAATACAGTCCTCTAGCCTTAGCTGTAGACTTCTATACCTAAATATGCAATTGAGACCTCCCACTTGGCTGATTGGCAAGCCCTTCAAACAATGTGTCAAAAAGGGAAGCTGAGTCTTCCCTTCAAAACTTGCCTCCTGTAGTCTTCCCCATTCCAACGTCTTTCCATTTCAAAGGAGAATAATGTCCTAAACGTCCTTGGCTTATCACTTTCCCTTTCTCCATCCTATGGTCAGCAATTCCTATTGGTTCTACTTGTTATCATGACTTTAAAGAACTACAGATTTCTTGACTTTGCTGCCCCTGCAATTGGAGCGTGCCTCTCTATTCCTTCTCCCTACTTTATACAGGATGCATTTCTTTCAGTTCTTGAAACTCACTTACCATCCTTATTTTCAGGACTCTCAACTAATTATTCTTTGAGATTGTAATGTCTTCCTTTACACCAAAATTGTTTGGGTAGCCACTCTCAAAGCAACCTGTGATTTACACAGAAAAGAAGACATGTTCACTTTTTTGTTCAGTTCAGTTATTTGCTTAATACTTATGACCTTGAGAGCATTATGCTAAGTGAAATCAATCAAAGACAGATTATGATCTAACTTATATGTGGAATTTTAAAAAATAACAACAACAACAACAACCAAAACCAAGCTCAAAGATACAGAGAATAGATTGGTTGTGGTTAAAGGTAGAGAGTAGGGGGGTGGGAGAAACAGGTGAAGGGGTCAAAAGGTAGAAAGTTCTAGTTATAAAATAATTAAGCCACTGGGATGTAATGTAAATCATGGCTATAGTTAATAGTACTGTAGTGCATATTTGACAGTGACAGTTGCTAAGAGTTAATCTTAAAAGTCCTCATCGCATGGGTAAAGAAATTGTGGTTTATATACACAATGGAATACTACGTGGCAATGAGAAAGAATGAAATATGGCCTTTTGTAGCAACGTGGATGGAACTGGAGAGTGTGATGCTAAGTGAAATAAGCCATACAGAGAAAGACAGATACCATATGGTTTCACTCTTATGTGGATCCTGAGAAACTTAACAGAAACCCATGGGGGAGGGGAAGGAAAAAAAAAAAAGAGGTTAGAGTGGGAGAGAGCCA
Source organism: Panthera uncia (assembly GCF_023721935.1). NCBI lineage: Eukaryota > Metazoa > Chordata > Mammalia > Carnivora > Felidae > Panthera > Panthera uncia. The sequence goes on from NW_026057576.1 coordinate 57,938,721, forward strand.
AAACATAAGAGACTGTTAAAAACTGAGAACAAACTGAGGGTTGATGGGGGGTGGGAGGGAGGGGAGGGTGGGTGATGGGTATTGAAGAGGGCACCTTTTGGGATGAGCACTGAGTGTTGTATGGAAACCAATTTGACAATAAATTTCATATATTAAAAGAAAAAAAAAAGTCCTCATCGCAAGAAAAAAATTGTAACTGTGTGGTGATGGATGTTAACTGGACTTATGTGGTGATCATTTTGCTATGTATACAAATATTAAACAATTATGTTGCACACCTGAAGCCAATAGGATATTATATGTCAATTATACTTCAATAAAAATAATACAATAAATAAGAAAACAATAACAAATATACCAATACAAGGAATCTGAAATTTCTGAACCAATGCTTTGATTTTCTTATCAGAAAAATGGGGCAAAAAAAGAAAAAGAAAAAGAAAAAGTGTTAATAATAACAGTACCTTGGTCAATAAATCGCATTAATAAATAAATAAACAAACAAACATAAAGTGTTTTGATCAGTGATTGGCCATAGTAATTACTCAGTAAATAACTAAAATAATAATATATACACATAACATATATACATTCCTTGCTCCACTATGAATCCTAACGGAGTGAAGATAACATCAGTTTTACGTATGACCATTTCCAGCATTTATAGTTAGATTTCAATAAATAGCTTCTTAAATGAATAATCTAACATGTCACAAATATATACTACTGTATCTATAGGTAGATAGATGATGGGTAGGAAGATAAGTAGATAGATAATTAGCAAGATAGATGGATCAATATAGTCTATCATGTCTCCTAAACTACTATATAATTTGCCTACTTTACATTTTTTTAAATTAAATATTCCTCTCCCTCCTGGAGTATATTAGATTCACATAGACACTGAGTTTGGGGTGTTTTCATCAAGAATGAATTCAAGCAACCAAAGCAAGAATATACTCCGCGCAAACAAAAATTTATTGAATGCACAAGAGGTCAACCCAGTTGCATTACTTTGAACTTTTTAACAATGGCATCTTTTAATACATTGTCCTTTGCAACTAAAAGCATACTTTCTTTTCAATTATAGAACTCCTAAATACTATAACACTCAAAACCCAAATCAAATGCCCTGTGTACATGATAACCTGTTCAATGTACTTAACTGTTAAATAATAATCCTTTATGAATTCCTACAGTAATTTATTTGTACCTTAAATGGGACCTTCACATTCACCACATTCCTGCATAAGATAAGGATCTAAAAATAATTTTTAGCTAAAAGGGCTTAGAGCAAAACTGAGGAGTGAGGATCAGAAAATAACTGAAAAACTGGAACACACTGACAAGATAGCGAAAGTAGAGCCAGGTATGAAAGTAAGATCAGGACATGTGTAAAGAAAGGATGCCAAAGACAGAAGTCTCATGCGTCAACCTGAATAGAAAGCAATGGAAGAAAATCAGACAACTGGTTTTCTCCCTGTGTTTTGTCTCTTCTTCTTTCATAGAAATATACCTATCTAGACATTTGACCGACCAACTAAAACCTGCATTTCCTCAGTTTACTTTCTGGCTAAATGTGCACATGTGCTTTAAGCTTGGGTCAATGGTATGAATGGGTATGTCACATGCTATGGCACATCCACAGCTCCAACTTAACATCTTTATCCATTTCCCCCTTCTCACGTGTGCTGGAATGAAGATGTGGAAGCAACTGTTTTGACCGGGTACATAATGATACAAACTATTGGACAATAGTTCCCAGGAGGAAAATAATCTGATTCCTGAATATCTTTGTGGAGCAAAGCTGCCTAAGAGCCTGGACTGGCAGGATTATTCTATTAGACAGAAATCGATTTTACTTATTTAAGTTACTAAAAATCTGTAGGTCTTTTTGCTACAGAGAGGAAGCTACACTTTTATACAGGAGGTGATACCCCAAATTTGAAAATGGAATTTTCCTGGAATCCAGGACTATGCATGAGAGATTCAAAGAAAACGGAGAAAGGCTTTTTACTCATCCAGGCTCAGAGCAAATGGTTTTACAAAGGAAGTTTCAACTTACCCAGCCTACTTTGGCAAGTTAAAACTTATCATATTTTCAGATCTTAGACTGAGCATCACGTACTTGGAAAAACCTGTCCTACCCTCTCTTCATCCAAGTAAAGTTTAATCAAAGCCATTAGCTAACCTCCCTTCCCTTTATACCCCAGCTTGATTCTTAGTCTCCCTCACACAGTTTTGTTTTTCTTCCTGTATCTAGTAATTGGTAAAAAGATTTATCTTCTTCCTCTTTTCAGAAACACTAAAACTGGTTCCCCTAATAAAGGCTGTATTGTTAAAAACAAATTCAAATGTGCAATTCCTTAAAATTCTTTAAGTTAGTGCTAAAGTCAACCTTGTACCCGTCTGGTTTGGAATGGTATTGATGAAGAACATAATGGATTATCTTGCTTTTCCACACTCATGTAAATCTGTTTTATGGCACTTTTGGTCATTTGCTCAGCTTCCCAACCTCTCTCCCAAAAGGGAAAGTGGGCATGCCTAGGTCTTCCCTTTACCAGTCCATAATATAAAGCTATATCATACAGTAGTCGTTACCACTTATAATAAAAATAATACACAGTGAGAACCACACGTAAGAATTACTATAAATACTATATACTGTACTATATAGTTCTTATATTCCTTTTGCATATGAGGCTGGAGTTTTAAATACTGAACAGGATCAGTGTTCAATGTATTTTGTAGTCAATTTCATATTTAATAACTTGACTTAGATATTTTCTTCATGAATATTTTTAAGAATATTATTAAAATATATGTTAATTTATGTTGACTTCTCTTTATTGGAGATTTGTTTATTGATCCAAACTTGTTAGCACTGTCTATATTTCAGGATAATAGACCTAATGAACTCCTAGGGAATATTGTAGTGACAACCTCTGGCAGTAGAATCATTTGTTTCTGAGCCTTCCTCTAAGCTTCTTTTTAGCTCTTATGTAACTTCTGGACACAGAGTTAAGGGAAAACAAACCAGGCTTTCTGCCTGTTGACCTAGGTCTGACTTCAAGTCCTTGTGTTTTCCAGATAACTCCTTTTCTATACAAGTGTATTATAATGATAATAAGAGTTTATTTTAAAATTACGTAATTTCATCCCCACATGCATTATATAAATAATGATGTTTGGGGTGCTTGGGTGGCTCAGTAGGTTAAGTGTTTCTTCATTTAAGCTCAGGTCATGATCTCACCGGGTTTGTGCATTGTCAGTGCAGAGCCTGCTTGGAATTCTTTCTCCTCCCTCACTCCCTCTGCTCTCTCCAGGCTCCTCCTTCTCGCTCTCTCTCTTGCTCTCGATCTCTCTCAAAATAAATAAATAAACTTTAAAGAAAAGAAAAAATTATGTTTTAATATTCCTTTACTTTACAGATAGAGCAAATTCATAAAAACATGCATTCTGCAATGTTTCACTATGTTAAGTATGCAGTTATACTTAAAAATGTTTTGGGGCACCTGGGTGGCTCAGTTGGTTAAGCATCTGCTTCAGCTCAAATCATGATCTCACGGTTGGTGGGTTTGAGCCCTGCGTTGGGCTCTGGGCTGACAGCTCAGAGCCTGGAGCCTGCTTCAGATGCTGTGTCTCCCTCTCTCTCTCTTCCCCTTTCCTGCTCACGCTCTGTCTCTCTCTGTCTCTCAAAAATGAATAAATGCTAATTTTTTTAATGTTTCAAAGATAGGCCCATTTATCTCATTCTGAAACCAATAAACCTATCTATGTGGAATATAATGTTATTTTTGAGGGCAAGAAACTAAAACTGCCACTCAGGCATTATATATGACTTGCTACTATAGCTATAACATTTCCATTTTTGATCAAAACTCCCAGAAGCTTCATGACAACTAATATTAAAACCATTGAAGCAAAAGTTTATATAATTTTGAAATGGATTTTTAATAAATCAGTAGGGATTTTCTATTACTTTATCTAAAGATCTGACATCTTTTGAAGGACTTAGTTATTTCAATTACTAAAGTTAGCGACCTTTTCTATATATTTATTTCTTTACATTCCTTCAGAAAGGACATATAGTTAACCTTATATTCCACCTGAAACAACCTTCCTCTCCTAACCCAAATATATTACCACCACAGACTCAGACAATTGTATCCAGTGAGGATAACACACAATTGGTTCTTTTTTCTAGGGCGTTTATACTGGAGACAAAACAATGCTGTGTCACTTAGCTGTGCAAGATTGACCTGTTAAGCTATCAGTGTATAAAATTCCCATTTTGGGGATGCTTTCATTTGCCACAAGCTAAAATCAGGCAGCCATGTACAGAAACAAGACACGAATATATGCACACAGAGAAAGGTAAGAATCCAAGATCTTAAGAGAAAGACAGATGGTTTCCCAGCCATTGGAAAGCCTAAACATACTTTCTAAAATTAAGTTCCATTTTATTTATCTCTACGCTTAGAATAAATTTAATTTGTTTCATTCAGGTTGTACATAAATGTATATACTTTAAAACTCATATTTTGAAAATACGTTTCAACTTTAAAATGAAGAAAAACTGTTTTTCTTTTCTTTTCTTTTTTTTATTTAGGACGACATCAATTTATGTCCTGGTTTTTGACTGCACAACAAATGGAGCACCAAGCAGGAGGGAGTTGGAATATTCTAACAAGGGGAAATAATTTTCCAGTGTTAAAATAGGAAATCTTCCAATTTTGGACAGACATTTATTTTCCAGCTGTAACTCTAAAGTATACTCTAATTCTGGGTTTGAATTTCCACTCTGATCTTAAATTCAATAAAGATAGGGATAAATTAATTAATCCCCACTAATCAACAATCTCCAAATATTTTATAACTGCCAATTAGGTGCAAATCATGGTATTACATACACTGACAAACAAAAGAAACAACATTATTTTCATTTTCAAGAAGTTTACAACTTAAATAAATAGTAACTGTATAAACATCAAATAGTAATAGGAGAAAATAGAATGTCACAAATCCATATAGCAGTGGTCCTCAAACTTCTCTCTCTTGGGTACTCTTACACTCTTAATTTTATGGTGGACTCCAAAGAACTTTCTTCAATGTGAATTATGTTTATTGATATTGCTGTGTTAGAAATTAAAACTGAGAAATTTAAAAATATTTACTAATAAAATGTCTCGAATGGATGATATAGTATCAACAAATAATTTCAACCATAAACTTGAAAAAAATTCTTCTAATTCAGTGAATTTTCTTCTCTTTTCTCTTTTATCCTGCAAATATGAAAGTGAAAGAAGATAAATAATTCAATGAACAGTTTCTCAAGCTTGAAGAACGTATAGGCCCCATTTTACATTAAAAAAAAGATCCGGGGCGCCTGGGTGGCTTGGTCGGTTAAGCGTCCGACTTCCGCTCAGGTCATGATCTCATGGTCCGTGAGTTCGAGCCCCGCGTCGGGCTCTGTGCTGACAGCTCAGAGCCTGGAGCCTGTTTTGCATTCTGTGTCTCCCTCTCTCTCTGCCCCTCCCCTGTTCATGCTCTGTCTCTCTCTGTCTCAAAAATAAATAAACGTTAAAAAAAAATTTAAAAAAAAAAAGATCCTAGGTGATCTCTATATCAATTTAAATTACATTATGGTATTAATTAAGTACTTGAAAACATAAATCTTGGCATAAACTCCAAGTTATTCTTGGGATTTGTAACTGTAAAACCAAAGGGAATTTACAAATTAGGTGCAAACATAATTATGAAACCCCTAAAATTAAAATTAACAACATAAATTTAAGGTAACAGATCATGTTATGTTGCTACCAGTAAATTTCCTACCTTGATCTGAATGTGAAATGACTTCTATGGTAAAATGCTTTGAGTTTCACAAGTGTGGTCAACCTTGACCCATGCAATGATTCAATTTCTTTTTCCTCACTCTAAAGTGCCACTAAATCTTTGTTTCTGTAGTGTTCTGTGGCTGCAATTTGACCTTCACGAGGGACAAACACATTGTATTTGTGACTTTTCTATCTCGTATTTTTAAATTAACTTGTCATTATTGAAGTGCTACTCGGAGCCAATGAATTCATAAAGCTAAAGGGAACCATGGCATGAAATAATAGACCTGTACTTGGTCACATAAATGATAGTGAATATGGTTATATAAAGTGATGATTAAATTACCTTTAAAATGAAAATATATAATTAAAATAAAAAGTTTAATAAAGAATTTGTGGGACCTAAAAATATGTACATAGATCACTCTGTGTCTATAGTAAAAAGTTGGAGAAACACTACACAGAAGGAAAAACACCATTTGTCATGCAAATTGTATTAGGAACTATTTCAGTTGTTAGGAACCTAAATTTTAGTTTTACCAAAGAATTTTTCTAAGTTGATTAATTAGAAATGTGACGGGGCGCCTGCATGGCTCAGTCAATTGAGTATCCAACTCTTGATTTGGCTGAGGTCATGATCTCATGGTTCATGGGATAAAGCCCTGCATTGGGCTCCATGCTGACAGAACAGAGCATGCTTGGAATTCTCTCTAAACCCCACCCCCAGCTTGCGCACATACACTGTCTCTCTCCCACAATGAATAAACTTTAAAAAAAATATGAATCCACTTTTTTTTTCCAGAAGAGAATGGCAAAATAATCGTTTTGAACTCAGACCTTTATAAGACAATTTAACTTTGTAATTTAGCTGAAAACTTTGCATTTTCATAAAGATAATAGAAATCACTTCAGCAAAGTCACTACTTTATTTTCAGTATATGAATATAAATTATGTAAATTGCTTTACAGCAGTTTCTCAAAGTATTGCAATAATAATAATTAAACAAAACCTCAAGAGTAATATTTGATTGGGTATTTTTTAAATTAATGTTGAAAGCAGGTGCTGGAGGAAAAGTAGATTTAATTATTGAAGTAGGAGGTTCAGAACTTTGTGGAAATGTGAAAAGGGACTGCTTTCAGTTGGGACCTTAAAATACTCACCTTACTAGCTCTTGATTAGTCCCATTTACTTAGAAACTCATTTTTCCTTAATGGTAATATCTCCTTAGCACTTAGATAATAAGCCTGAAGCTTATTATCTTTTACTGGAGTTCCTATTTTAACCAAAGAAGAGAAATAGTGTGTGCCATTTTTCACTTTGTCGTTTTCTCAAATCACTAAGGAAATTTACTCTTTTGGGCATCTCGAATATTTCTGTTTACATAATGGGTATTTCCCCCCTAATGTCAAAAGCAAAACATGTTTACTGTAAAAATTACAGATAATATAGTTTAATGGAATTTTACCATTTATGAATTGCATTATCTCAATCGTACCATTTTACCTCAAGTCATTCCAAAATGAAATAACTATTCTGTTTTTTTTTTCCTTGATCAAAACGTCAATGTGTTTCATGTAAAGGGTAAATTTTTTCTACATGACTGTAGCCTATACTTCCACAGGTTATGGAAATCCATAGGTCATTAAAAAATTTTTTTTAACATTAATTCATTTTCGAGAGAGAGAGAGAGCAGAGTGCAAGTGGAGAAGAGGAGAGAGAGGGAGACATAGAATCTGAAGCAGGCTCTAGGCTCTGAGCTGTCAGCACAGAGTCCAACGTGGGGCTGAAACTCATGAACCCTGAGATCATAACCTGAGCCAAAGTCGGACTCAACTGACTGAGCCACCCAGGCACCCCTATTTTTTATACTTTGTAAACATAAAGTCATTTTTGTAGTAATAATCCATTTTTTCACTGGATTTTTCTCCAAGGAATCCTAAGAAGTCTACACCTTTGCAGATCTGTTTTGTTTTGTTTTGTTTTGTTTTAACTCAGGAGACATTTTTGGGTTCTCATTTTTGGTATGTTCAAGAAGCTTCCATTCAAAATCTTATGTGCTTGTCTACACAGCAGCTTCCCAGCAGGACTACACCTGCTGGACTCTGTTATTGCTTTCCTGGCATGTACCATATTGTTAATGTAAAATTATAATTTTAGGGAGAAGTCATTGCTTCTTCCAGACACAGCCACCACTTGCATTAAGTGTAGTCATATATACGAGTTATTCTTATTACCATGACAATGTTGAACTTTACCTGAATCCTGTACCCCTAGAAAACAGTGAAGGTTTAAAAATCTCCTCAAGTTTTGTGTTTCAGGAAATGGCTTGCTGGAATAACCAGTCTTCCTCATGTGACTTAGAGAAGATTCACAGATGTTCCCCTCGCCACCCCATTCACCTATGAGTAGGCCAGACACAGACCTTCAGAATTCTTATTCTTTGCCCCATAAATAATTACCTGGGCAGCAGACCCATCCTTGGTTGATGGCCTTAGACTCCGATGTCTTAACCTTACTCAAAAACTATTTTTTGTAAATAGAGGGGGAAGAGTTTGGAATGGAATTCAACTTTTAAAAAATGTATCTAGTATGTTTTTTTTTCAGCATTTACTGATGTACTTTACTTAAGATGGGGGGCACCAATATAATTCAATAAATTATAATCCTTGAAAGTTTTATATCCAAACAACTATTTTAAGTGAGTAAGTGGCATTCTAAAAAGAAGAAACATATTTAAAGGAAATGGAATAAAGGATTTTTCTCTCTTTTTCACAGCCATAGCTACAATGTGTCCAAAGGCTGAGATATATTCAGCATTCAATATGTATTTATTGAATAAAATAAGGAAGCTGGTATATAAAACAATAATGTAATATGCTTCAAAAAAGGACATCAATTCTAAGTTAAAAATCTGAACATGTACCACTCTATTTCATAAAGGGAAAGAGAGAGAAAAAGGGAGGGAGAGAGAAGCTGTGTTTGCTTTAGATTAAAAGAGATTTAAAAACTAAAATGGGCACCTGGGCAGCTCAGTCAGTTGAACTCTTGATTTTGGCTCAGACCATGATCTCACACTTGGTGGGATCAAGCCCCCTGCTGTCAGTGCCAAGCCTGCTTGGGATTCTCTCTCTCCCTCTCTCTCTGCCCCTCCTCAGCTCATGCTCTCCTTCTCTCTCTCTCTCAAAATAAATAAATAAATATTTAAAAAATAAAAATTAAAAAAATTAAAGTTAAACATCCAAATACAATAATGTATGGTCTTTGATTGACTCCAGGTGTTAACATATCAGCCATAAAAGACACTTGGAATATCTAAATATTCTCAAATTGGCATTAAATAGTAAAATTGGCATTAAATAATATCAGGTAATCTGTCTCAATTTTGTTAGCAGTGATATGGTATTATGGTAAAATAGGAGAATTTTTTGCAGGAGAGATGCATACTTGAGGCATTTGGGAATGAAATGTCAAGATATTTTTAATTCATTTTACAGTGTAAATATATACATAATATAATAATACAAAGTAAATATACATTGTAAATATATGCCTGGCTAGTGAAGCAACCGTAGGAAATAGCAACACTTTTTGAAATCAGATTTTGGATATTTGCTCATTCCATTACGTTTTATACTTTTCTAAACATGTAAAAATATTCATACTTATATTAAATGTGAAGAATTGATGGAAAATATTTAGATAAAGGGGAGAAAAATAATGTAGTTACACACATACCTCAAGCCATTTCAGAAAGAAAAAAAAGTTTTCTTAATAAATGAGAAGCTTCTGAAAGTAAGGGAGAAAGAAATAGCATCTCTAAGGTAAAGTGTGAGAAGGAGAGCTCCAGAGATATGTGCTCAACCAAAGGGACAGTGGGTGGTGCAAGCCAAGGACCAAGGTCAGCATGTTCCCATGGGTTAGCATCCACTTTTCCCCCAAATTTATACCAAATTAGTTTAGGGCCTTAACAATATACAAAAGTTAGTTTCAATAAAAAAAAACCAGAGATATTTACTGTTCTCATATTGATAGATATTTTTATAAACTCAATATATCTTTACCATAAAATTTGATCGTATAGGTATTTGTATGAAAGGGACAAACGTCACAGTTATTTCCTTAGGTTAAAGTCCTACTAATAGAATTACTGGGCCAAAGATCTCAACATTTTGAGGGTTCTGAATTAATATTACCAAAGTCCTTTCTAGAAAATACAGACATGATCATAAACTATCATCATTATCATGGTTACCACTAATATAATTTCCTACATGAATATTGTGTGCTTGATTTTATCACTCCATGCAATAGTTCCATTAAGTAAATATTATTACCCCAATTTAACAGACTGAAAAGGTGATGCCTAAATGATTCAGGTTATTTACAAGTGTATAGAGAAAGGAAATTATACAAATTCATTTGTGTTAATTCTTTCCACCAAAACATATAGATACCTACCAACATTTTTTTACAACGTTCATACGAACCTTTCCATCAATGGATCTATTATTTTTTAAAGTCTCAGAGAATAGGTAAAAACAACATCTCATTGTTTAAAAGGTTGACCATTTTATTGCTCATTTACATTTCTTCTTTCATAATTGTCTTTTCCCTTCTTAAATACATTTTCTATTTGGACATCCACCAAGTTCTTATAATTTATAATCTTGTATGTAGATATATTAACCTCTATTTGGTTTATGGTTAAAAACACTTGTCCCTACCGTGAATTGAAAAGAAATCATATCTTCTAAAGAAACAGATCTATTCACCTAAATCTAAATTTAAATAGAAAAAACTTAACTCAGCATAACTCATGAGAAAAAAAATGTAGAAAGAGACTCACTTATTGATAAAAATAATATTCAAATTAAACTACTAGGGTTGCAGTCCAAATAATGATTTTATAGCTGTACATTGCATAGATTTGTCTAATCTTTAATATTTATTTTAAAGCAACTTCCCAAAATATGTTCAAACTGCTTTAATCTCCTAATCATTTTGTATCTGTTTCATGGTTTTATTTCCTTATAGCAAAGATGGAAAGGTACAGATGAACAAGTTGCTAATGTATTCGGACAATGCAACTATTCTGAAAAACTTGTTTACCTTACAGCCTATTTTTCTTTAACTTAGCAGGTCAAACTTGGCATCCGTTTTTGCATATTTTAATTAAGGGAATGAATTTAGTTTACTATCTAATCTTTTGCCTTTTAAGTATTATAAATGTGTCTTTTTTTTAATGAAAGTGCACTCAACCAACCAATAAATTGTAATGTACAAAATGGATACATCTTTTTAAACATTTCAACCACATGTAATTAAGTGCAACTATAATTTTAAAAAATTAGTTGTAGGGGCGCCTGGGTGGCTCAGTCGGTTGAGCTTCTGACTTTGGCTCAGGTCATGATCTCGTGGTTGGTGTGTTTGAGCCCCACAAAGGGCTCTGTGCTGACAGCTAGGAGCCTGGAGCCTGCTGCAGATTCTGTGTCTCCCTCTCTCTCTGCCCCTTCCCTGTTCTCTCTCTCTCTCTCTCTTTCTCTCATAAATAAGTAAACTTTAAAAAATAAGTAAAAAAAGTTAGCTGCATAGGGTGCAACACGAAATCTCTATGTAACTTATTTAAACACATCTGTATTTTGATAAATGCCCCTTTACTAGCTTTCATAATATATCAAATGCTAACTTTATACCTGTATTTTCACATATGCCATACAAAGTCTATAAATATAGAGACAAAATGAAAAGTGGAAGTAATGATTGAGCTAAGTTGGGAACTGCTGCTACTATTAGGGTAAATATTTTAAAGGTTTGAATCATGCAGATTTGCTCTTTTCTTTGAGAGGTATCAGCAGTGAATAAATAGTCATCTAGGCCATATTTATTATGGAACCCTATCTGAAAAGATTTGTAGTATTGTCAAAGAGCTTTCTGGAAATAGTAGTCATTAAATAACATTTCTAAGAAAGAACTACAACGGCATAACCAAATGAATATCATTCTCAGTTTAATACTACTGTTGGTATATATTTAGCTAGACTACTCATAAATTCTCAGAGGATATGAAGTAGATAAAATGAAATATAAATGATAATTCAAAGAGGTTAATCTTATTTTATATTATCCTCCAAATTTCATAGAAACTATTTTTTTTTCAACATGATACCTCTGATTTGCAGACCTATCCTTCGAAAAAGGTTCAGGTGCAGTCAAGCAGTTATAAATGTTCTTAGGATATTTCATACCCTAGCCTAGAAAACTGCATCCCACTAGACTAGTCATTCACTTGAGTAATAAATTCTTTAAGGGACATTCATAAGAAAAAAAGCCAGGATGAGTGTTATTCTCTTCTGTAACATTATTCATATTTCGCAAAAGTGAACTTTTGGCTTTCTTTTGGTCAATTTTATTACACTTTAGGCAAGTTGCATTGAATCCCATGCTTCACACCCTTGATTTGAGAAGAGATATGGAGTTCACTTCAGGAGAGAAAAGCACATAAATCTTGATGAAGTCTGAAACTGAAAGAAATAGCTAAAAAAATAGGTTTACCACAATCCAGCCTTATTTTATTGTAGTCTGCATGTGTATCTTTTTAATCTATGAGAAATGTATTTGGGAGTATCTTAAAATAAAATTTTTCAACAACCTTTGCTATAAATAATTATGTCCTCAGAGGGGAAAAAAACAGGCTACAACAATCCTGCCAGTCTTATGTCAAGTCAGTCAATGAAACAATTCGAGTTCATGTTGTTTATTAATTATTAAAACTCATACTTTTTGCAACAACATTAGTAAACGATGAAAGAAAGAGGAATGGCACTTAGAGGAATTCAGGGTATGTGGTTGTTATACTTATGACAGAGCCTCAACCTAACCTATTACTCAGCTGAAGTGGCATGTGGGGAACAAGTTACTTGGTTCTAAAAGACTTTATTTGCCTGTTACACCTCCAGCACCTTGAAAAGATGCCTTTTCATCTCCTATTCATACCTAAATCCCACCTGCTGCAAATCTGTATCTCCCCCAGCTCCAATTCTTCAGGACACGCATCTTTTTCTCAGATCCAGTGAGACTATGACAAATTTGGAGTGAAAAGAGGGCTCTCTTTTATGGATGCTCTCATTTGCTGCCACATAAGCAACTTCATATAATATGGAAACCACATATTTTTATACCCCAACAGATTAAGTCCCGTTCTTCTACTTACTTACATATGTCATACTTACACTTGTCACTAAATTTATATTAGACTCTTAGATATCTCGATTTTGTGAATCGCCATCCTTATTCTTTAGGTTTGCTGAAACATTTAACATCTGCATGTTATTTCAACACTGAAACTGTATTTGGCTTCTACATAAAATTGATGAATCCTCAACCATCTGTTTTCTAAAACCATAGAGTAAATAAACAAAAAAAAAAAGGAGATCACCACTATATATAGACAGATAATGTCCAGGTTATATTACTGACTGTGGCTTTGGTCCAAGGCTCAGTGGCTTCATGAGTTGGGTTAGTCAGTATACAGCTTTCAGAACTACCTTTACCTAAGCCACTGGCAAGCTTAAGGGTAACACTAAAGCAGTACTAGTGTGTTTCTTGGCCCCTTTCCCACAGTCCTCTGTTCTACTCACGGTTCTTTGAATACCATGACTCTAATGGTGAAGACAGCAAAGAGCTCTTCCTACGAAAAATTCACCAAAGACAATAGGGAAAAACAATGCATGTATAAGGCCAAGAGCTTCAAACTGAGTCACATGTTTTCAATCTTCTTAGACAGGCCCCTTCCCTGTGGTATTATACAGCCAGAAGTGTGTTCTAAAAGAGAAGTTCACAGAGAAAAACTCCAAGAAACACACCTAATGATCTTTAGAAGAGTTCCAATTTTGTACAAAGCACAGAAGTTACATTATAGGCAGGATAGGCATTTAACAACAACAACAGCAACAACAAAAACCTTGCAACTTTTTAAAACTGTTAGCTGTTTGATCTCTTTGTTAGAGTAATGTAGTCTGAATTCTAACTATGGCAGGTTGTAGTTTTCCAACATGACTGTAGTACTGTGTCTTATTCTGTACACTCTTCTTACAATGTGACTTTGCCCACCTTCCTGTGAAGAGGTGGGATCTATGCTCCGTTCTCTTGAATCCTGGAGGTTTTATGTCTATGACAGAAACAATGATATGTAACTTCCAAGGCTAGGTCATAAAATTCCACATTTTGTAAACCAGCAAACGTGCTGTGACAAAACCGAAATCAGTCCTCAGGGAGAAATAAGATCGAGGAGGCACTGACACTAAAAGAAGACAGAGACAGCCAGTCCTCAATAGTCCACATGCTGTCCAGCTCCTCACCTCTGACTGCAAGTGTATGAGAAATGCCAAGTTCAAGCAGCTATTATTACCCCCATAGAGCCTCACAAGGATCTTAAGTTAGAATAAAGCTTATCTCAGCAAGATTTGTGGTTGTGGTTTCTACTTAATGGAGTAAATATCAATAAAACGTACAGAAAGCCCACAGAATTGTTCTGGTAGAAGCACCAGGTTGGACTGAAGGAACAGAGACAGTACAAAATAAAAACAGGTGTTTGAACTCCTGAACTTTTATGGGGAGAAAGCAGGCTACTCAGCTGCAAATATCAACTACATTTTATGGGAAGAGAAGGACATTTCAGAAGGCGGAACCAACATCCCCCCCCCCCAAAAAAAAAGCCATAAGCCCTAAGGAATCATTCCCAGGAAGCAGCAATGTGAGTCAATCAGTAAAGTAGCAACATTTTGCCAACTAGATCTAAAGCCTATTATGGACAAATGAATGCTCTGTGTTTCCTATCCACCTCATCCCCTTTAATTACTATTGCTGTTATCCCATCCTGTCCAAACACTGAATGCTGGGCATGTGGGAGGCGAATAATGTGCCCCTTTATCTTCTACAGTTTCATGTCAAGGATTGCTGTATTCGAGAAGTAACCAAGAAACAACGCTAATGAGCCTCATCCACAGCTATACATGATTTAGATGGAGAGATCTTCTTCCTTGATCTTGTTCCTGATGCTATAATGAGATGAAATCTCTGGGACTTTTTGGACAGGATGAATATATATTGCATGTGGGAAGAATGTAAACAAGCAGTGGCTAACGGAAAATGTGGCCCCCAAATTCCTGTCATTGAGAAATAGTCTATGTGTCTCCCTCAAATCTAGGTTCTATACACAATAACCAATAGTATGTGGTGGAAATAATATGCCAGTTTCCAGAACTGTCTCCTGGTTCTTCTGCTACTATGCTGTAAAGAAGTCCAAGCAGCCCAGCTGGGAGGCTGGTCTGGAGAAATTCACATGGAAAGGGTCAGAAGCCCCTTGCTGTCATCTCTAGCTAAGTTTCCAGCCAACTGTCACTATTAACTTGGAGCCATAGAAGAGATAATTTTTACAGTGGCTCCTCCAGCTTCCATTCGAGCTGCCCCAAATGATGTCATATAGAGCAAAGACCAGCTCTCCTGTCACCAGCACCAACACTGTTGTTTTATGCCAATAAGCCTGAGGTGGTATGTTGAAGACAACTAATTACATACCCTTGCTTACAACCCTCCAAAAATCTCCAGATGAATTGGGAAAACAAGCCACAACCTCAGATTACTCGCCAGAGCCTAGTAAACCCTTCTTGACTGGAACTCTGGTCACATGGCCAACCTCATTTATTTCCACATTTACCATCTCTCACTACTTTGCAGGTCCGAAAGATTCCTCTGTGGTCTTCCATCAGTCCAATACCCTTTCAGCTGAAGGCCTTTGTTCTTGTGTTTTTGTTTTTGTTTGTTTTGTTTTGTTTTATTGGATATACTTTCCCTGATTTATGTGGATCCTTCTCACCTTTTAGCTTGAATGCCACCTCCTCAGAGAAGACTTACCCAATCATTCTAGTCAAAATTGTTTCTCTTGTCATTCCTTCCTCCTACAGTGCCCAATTTTATTCCTTTATAGCACTTATTACTATTGAACTAAACTACATTGGTTTATGTGCTTATTATCTGTCTCTGCTACTAGATTTTAACTTCCAGGAGCTAGAGACATTGTCTTCCTGTTCTTTGCAGATACTCCAAAGTTATAGGTGACGCATCTTAAGTATTAAAAATATATGTGAAATGGACACTGATTGAATGGAAAACAAAATATATATTTTTTTCTCACTTACTTGTCACCTTTCCCTGTCACCTGATGACATTAATAACTTACTCAGATTAACACAATGAAGTCCATTGTGACTTCATGGTTCCATACATTTACTAAGGCCCCAAAACTGTATTAATTAAGGGAACAATGAGTTGGGTTCTACCATGTATATAATATTTAGATATAACTTACATTGGGTAGAGTACATATAAAATAATTTCTTTGCTTTTTTCTGCACTTTTAAGAAAATTAAAACTAGGTACCTCTAAACGTACAATAACCAGGACACTGGGATAGGCACAAGATAGAGGTCAATGGAACGAAATAGAGACCAAAAATATTTAGGTTTCATAAGCTTGTCCATTTATGACTTTTAGATAATTGGATTAATAAAAAATTATAAATATAGATTTGAAACAAATGGACTATATTAGGCATTATCCTTTATTTGCCAAATGATTCTGAACAAATTGTAGATATTCATCTCCCATTACTGCATTATTCTCTCCCATCAGTTGAGTCCAAGACTTGGCCTTCTTGCAAGACACCTAAACTCATGATAATGTTTCTATTTCCTTCTTACAAGCTGCTTCACATTCTTTTAAGACCATCTGGTTCCAGAACAACTTAATTAGAACAAAATTTCACCCCAGACCATATGTAAATAGAGATGTCACTTTTTGTTGCTGTTTTAGCTCAGATTGATTGAGCACATACATTGCAAGAACTATGCAAGGTGTTTTGAAACACCTTAACTGTATTAATAAAATTAATATTATTTCTCCATGAGATGCTAGAATATAAATGAACAAACTGAAGCATGGTGAGGCTAAGTACTGGATCTCAGACAAAAAACAAATTTAAATGTGACTGAATTGGAATTTCTAAATTTAATTTTATAGATCTAAATTATTTATTAATCTGACATGGTTCCACTTAATTTTCTTCAGGATATCTCCACTTGCATGCCCTACAGCCAAAAAAGAAAAACTAATGTACAAACTTGACTTCATGGTCTATCCCTCAAAATGAAAAAAATCTGTCCCTTTCTCATATTTCACATGAAGTGAATACCCATTGCCATTGCTAGAAATCTGGACGTTCTCTTCTGACACTCATATTCGAATCTTCTACCAAATTCTATTGATTTTATCTTCTTAATAGCTCCCTAATCAATTCACTCCAAAGCATTCCCAGATCTATCTTAATTTCAAGTACATGTTCTTATTTGTAGAAATTATTGTAACTTACTCTGAACTAGTTTCCTTTATTTCCCTGGTGTTTTGATTTATTTCAGACAATGCTACAACTGCAATATACCTAATAATCAAATCTGATCATGCCAACAGAGCTAAATAAAATGTTTCAAGGATTCTCTACAATGCATGAAATTGGTAATTCATTTTTACTCACTTTGTCTCTTTACCAGAATGTTAACTCTTTGAAGGCAAACTAGATCTTCAATCTCCTGGCCCACTGTCTGATACTAACAAAATATTTTTTTAATGTTTATGAAAATTATATTTTAAATGAAGAGGTTAATGACTATAACTTGTTTTTTGTAAATACTGTAGAATTTGAAAGCAGGAGTCTGGCTTATACTTTCCCTCTATTTTAATTATTTTTTGGTGATATCAAGTAAAATAAAACTTAAAACGAAACGTTCATATGGGGTGCCTGGGTGGCTCCCTCGGTTGAGCGAACGACTTCGGCTCAGGTCATAATCTCGCGGTTCACGGGTTCCAGCCCTGTGTGGGGCTCTGTGCTGACAGCTTGGAGCTTGGAGTTGGCTTTGGATTGTGTGTCTCCCTCTGTGTCTGCCCCTCCCTCATTCGTGCTCTGTCTCTCTTTCTCTCAAAAATAAACATTAAAAATTTTTTAAATAAATAAATAAATAAAATGAAAGATTCATATGAATTTGAAATGATTACCTTTTATGTGTAAAGATTGATTTTCTTAACTAAATATATCTGCAAACTCACTGAGAGCATATCAGATGCTAAAGTTACCCCCAGAGTGAAAACCTTACTATTGCTTCAATGTTAAAAATCAATAATAATATTTATTAACATTATTATGAAAATCATCATTATCAAAATAAGTTGGGGAAGAGAGCTCTGCTTACAAAAAATCAGAAAATAATAGAAACATAATAGGTATGAAAATCAGCCAGTAAAGGCATTGAGTCCTTAAAAATAAACTGAGCATTTTATTAATTTAAGAAAAACCTAACTGGTTTCACTTATTTTGAAGAATTAGAAGAAAAAAAATGTTATCTCAATTGTAAAATAAAGATTTAAATTGCCTACTTGCTTTTTATTGACATAGATCTGAAAAGAGGCCATGATTTCTTGCTTTGGTTTGTTATGGTTGCTTGTTTTTTTATTTTCATGGTTTCTTTCTTTGCTTCTTCCTGCCTATCTTCCTTCTGTTCTTTAATAAAATAATACTTTATCCAGGTATTTATTATGATAATTTTTACATGATAAAAAAGTAATAAATAATTTTAAAAATAAGTAATAGTAATAATAATAAATAATTTTTACATGATAAATAGTTATTTGGTCATGAAAAGTAAAAATAATTTATCTGCTTTGATCATTATCACAAAAATTAAAATTATTGACAACTAACCCAGCGAACTTTAAAGTTTTTCATATATTTAGCAAACTTTAATTGTATTAAACATAAGCGTAGCATAATAAACAATAAATTTAGTTGTACAAATTTAGGAGAGATAGGAAAATGATATAATGTCAATTTTAGTAACATTATTGAAGCTAACAAATTAAGACTAACAAACGTTTCAGAAATTAAAATTCTGTATATATTTCTTGTATATGTTAAATTTCTTGTATATATTAAAATGTATAAATTAATAAAGTAATAACATTATTTTTTTTATGTATTCAATATTAGGTAATGTGAATAACTCTGAATAGAAGTATATGTAAAATGATACACAAAAAGAACTAAAATCTATTAACATAGTATTAATTAAGCAGAACTAATTAAAATAGGTTTCCTGTGAATATATACCCTTGCCTAATTTAAATATTTTTAAATGTCATCAAAGAGTCTTTTTAAAATACTTATTCAATGTTTAATCTCAATTAGAACCAGCATATACAGCACATCAGTTTTTCATATTTGAGAAGGCTATTAGTAATGCTTTCCTGTATACTTAATTTTACACAATTGTTACCAAGGTAATGATTAACTTAATTTTATTCTACCTTAGTTCTCTTTTCAAATCTAAATTCTTCTTTGTGAAGATTAAGAAGAAGAGGCAAAGGAGAGATTACTATTTAAAAATACTGTGAAGATTAGTGTCTGTGATAAAAGCAATATATGAATTGTAGCCTCCAGAGATAATATCAACTGTCTTAAATCTCTATAACACTAATTGGATGACTGATCATGTGGTAATTTTTAAAATATACTCCAATATGTATGTATGTAATTTATATAAGTGATCTATATGTATGTACATACATGTCCATTTTTAAACATTTTTTAAAAATCTTTTTTATTTATTTTTGAGAGAGAGAGAGAGACAGAGTGTAAATGAGGGAGGAACAGAGAGAGAGAGACACAGAATCCAAAGCAGGCTCCAGGCTCCAAGCTGCCAGCATGGAGCCTGATGCAGGGCTTGAACTCACGAACCGTGAGATCATGACCTGAGCCAAAATCAGACACCTGACCAACTGAGCCACCCAGTTGACCCATACATGTCTACTTTGAAGAAGTACATGGTTCTTCACTTTGTGTCTAAATGAGAAATTAGGGAACTTCCAAATTTCTAAATTTAATGTTTATGTACTACAATATTTAAAAAAATTATGTCAAATGTATGAAAATCCTGAAGGGCATAGGATGTCCTGTTGCTATCCTATGAGACCTCAAAGCTGCAACTAGACTGGTCAGGAAAAAAAAATTTCCCTGAGTTTTAAAGGGTGAATGAAGTTAGATAGGAGACAAAGAGGGACAAATATTTATGGGCAGAAGTAAGAAAGCAGGAAGGTGAAAAATGCATTTACAGTGTTCCGTACACTAGTTTGATGGGTTCATATATATGAGTAGTTGAAAGTAATTACAGATATTAGTGCCAGATGATATAGGGTTCCCAATTTCAAAAATACTTGGAATTTATCCATTGGTCTTACTAGACATAGGTGGGTGTTTGATCGCAAAAGTCACATGATCAAAATCCTGCTTTGAGACAATTCACCTGAAAGTAATATATGGGATACATTGAGAAAAGTTTGAAGGCAAATAAATCAGATAATAGTTTACTGTAATTCTCTGGATGAAAGGTCATGGGACCCTTGAGGCAGGTTTGCGGCAGTGGTAATAGAAAAGAAGGGACATATCTGAAGCATTGTGTAAAATAAATTGAGTGAGCTTTGTGAACAATTGAAAACAGAAGTATATAGAAAAGTCACGTCTCCATGATGGTGCTCTGGGGTGTGTTAAGGTGAGGGACAGCAGGAGGCTTCAGCTCCTTATAATATCCATCAACTTTCCCAAGTCATCTGAAGTACTGATGTTAATAATACTCCTAATGATAATATAACATTAATTGATATTTTCAGTTTTATATAAAATATGAAAGAAAAAAGCTGGTTAAATTTGTATTAACTTTTATTTTTTTTAATGTTTATTTATTTTAGAAAGAGAAAGTGTGAGTGGGGAAAGCACAGAGAGAGACGGAGACAGAGGATCCAAAGAAGGCTCCCAGCTGACAGCAGTGAGCCCAATGTGGGACTCAAACTCACAAACCGTGAGATCATGACCTGAGCTGAAGTCGGATGTTCAAATGACTGAGTCACCCAGTCACCCCATAACTTTCATATTTTTAATAATAACATATAAAATAGTTGCTTTGGAAAGCTAAGAAAAAATCTACCTATGCTCCTTTTTTCCTCTGATGTCATCAAGCCACTCCCTGTAATGCCCTCATATACGTAAATTCTGGAGCGTCACAGACAGGGACTGAGGCTGAATATCTGAGATTAGTGCTAATAATAATAGGACAATCATAATAGCAAGGACTTTATATCAAGGGAAATGTGGAACTCTCTTAAAGATATGCAAATTTTGATATAATGAGATATAGAAATATCCAGGAGTGACTCAGTCGGTTAGGCATTCAACTCTTGGTTTCAGCTCAGGTCATGATCTCATGGTTCCTGAGATCGAGCCCCACACAGGGCTCTGTGCTGAACTTGGAAACTGCTTAAGATTCTCTCTTTCTCTCTCTCTATCTCTTTCTCCTTCTGCCTCTCCCCAACTCGTGCTCTCTCTCTCTCTCTCTCTCTCTCTCTCTCAAAATAAATAAACAAACTTAAAAAAAAAGAAATATCCAGCAGGCAGCTAGAAATGCAGGACTGAAGCTCAGTGAGAAATTAGAGGAGACTTAAGCAATTAACAAAAGGGTTAAATGTATGAACTGAATTCAGGGCACAGAAATAGAAATGCAGATGATACAAGGAATAAAGTACAACAAGGCAAAGCATAAAAACCTGTCAGAGAAGCATGAAGAAGAGAATTTTGGCATAAAATACCATAAGCTCCCAAGAACACAGTTTCAAAATGGGGAAATACAGATCAACGTAAAATGCTGCAAAGTCAAGAAAATGGTGAGGGCACTCACCATGCCTATGTTCAACAGATATTACTAAATATGTTGAATAAATGAGATATCTTGATGACTTTTGAGAATAGCTGTAGTGAAGGAGAACAGACAGAAATCCAATTTCAGGTTTTAGACAAGATTATGTAGTAAAATACAAGTCCTCAAGGTCAAGGATGTTAGAATATGCTTTGCATTCTAACTGTAGTATCCACTTTGATGTCTGGAAGTTATGGAGGTTAATGAATGAATAATTGTAGATCATGATGATAAGTGGAGAAAATAGATTGATTTTTTTAATATTAGAGAAAACCATCACTTACTAATAAATGTACCAATACTATGGCAGATGTTTTAAATACATTCATTAATTTAATTCTCATGAGTTCTAAATCCGTTCTATAGATAAGGAAAAATGTGTTTACACACTAAAGGTAACAGTTTAAGGTTCAAAGAGATCATGAGTATTAAAATCAGATTTTAGCTTCCCAAGTTTTAAAGGCTTTCTTCACATTGTGTGTGTCACATTTTTTCAGGTGCATAGTAAGATCCAAATGAAGAGATGAATGGAGTCTGGGGAAGGTTTTTGAGCAGGTAGTTGTGATAAATCAAGGGCAAGGAAAAAGTATAGCTGCCTAAAAGAAGAAAGAGGCATTTTCATTAGTAAGGACATAGAGGGAGACAAGCATAATGGAAGAAAGAAGGAAGACAGAGATCTGTGTGAAACTGTCATAATGTATAACCCAGAAATGCTCTCATAAGTATGGAGTTCCACGGAGAAATTTGTTTTTTTAAACCCACATGTAATACATCCATATACATGAAAGTTTAGGAAGAATGCAATAAATGTAGACTCTTAGAAAAAGAAAAAACAGTCGTAGACAGAACAGTTAAGGGAATGTATGAAAAATTTTTGAAGGAAGGAAGCATAGCACACTCCATATGTCCTTCGTTACGTGATTTTCATGACATGTGAATTTAAGTTAAGCATGGAACTGAAATGCAGACAATGATCAAATAAGCCTTTTAATTGAAGCACACATTAATCTATGTCTTGTAGACACTTAAATAAAAAAGAAAATGGCACACTTCCTCAAAGCCTGCTGGCTTGCCCTACAATGCTGACATATCGGCATAGACTAGGATGTTAGATGAAAGTATATATTTACATTATTCAGTATAAATAGTAATAATGACCTCGTTTCAGTATAATTTAATTTTTGTTCAGTGCAAATATAGAGATGTTAAAACATTGTATCTATTTTAAATATATTGATAAATAAAACATGCAACCATGGATTTCTCTATCATTGCTATTCCAGCAATTGTTTCAAATATTTGTAACTATTTTATAAAACTAAACATAAACTAAAATCATGAAATACATTTTCATATCATAATTAGAAAAATATGATATTGATATATTGATACATTGATAAATAAAATATAAATCCTAGAATTATTATTATTAATGCACATTTACTTTGCCTGAATAAAATGACATCCTGAATCCTTCTTCTGTCAGTTTAAAACTGGGTAGCATTCGTGGCAATGAGAAAGAATGAAATATGGCCTTTTGTAGCAACGTGGATGGAACTGGAGAGTGTTATGCTAAGTGAAATAAGTCATACAGAGAAAGACAGATACCATATGTTTTCACTCTTATGTGGATCCTGAGAAACTTAACAGAAGACCATGGGGGAGGGGAAGGAAAAAAAAAAGGTTAAAGAGGGAGGGAGCCAAACCATAAGAGACTCTTAAAAACTGAGAATAAACTGAGGGTTGATGGGGGGTGGGTGATGGGTATTGAGGAGGGCACCTATTCGGATGAGCACTGGGTGTTGTATAGAAATAAATCTGACAATAAATTTCATATTAAAAAATAAAAATAAAAAAAGAAAATAAACATTAAAAATTGAAAAAAATAAAACTGGGTAGCTTTTTTCATTTATTCAATGAAGATTATATTGTAAAATGCAAAAGTAGCAAATTAATTGCCTTTCAGACTCTGTCTCTGCAGTGGAAGGTGAGTAGAGAAAGAATCAAGTTAAGAAAGGACAATGCATTTTTTTCAAAATCTTGGATTCAGTAGTTAAATATTGTGAATGCCTATTATATGGAGATTTATTTTCTTTATGGTTGCTGTCAATTCCAATCCTTCCACAAAATATTACATAAAAGATCTGCAAAATACTGTAATGCACTTGCATAAACTGTAAATTGATTTCCATTTCATGCCTTCTAAAGAATTAGGAGATATATATATGTATACCCTAATAACAACATGCATGTATATATTTTATGTATAATACATGTGTCAACATAGAATATATTATATATGATTATATATAACTACAAAGAGTTATAGAACATCATATTTATTAAAATGTTATATTTAAGTATTAAATTATATGGTTTAATTAGCAGGTGTAAAGACCTAAAAGCAAGAGAGACCATTTCCAGATCAGACAATGCAAGCCATGCTATGGGACCAGGGTACCCTGGCCTCGAGTTTGGCAGATGGCAGGTTTGGCAAACGTAGAGATGAACCTGGACAGACAAGCAAGGAGCAAACTGATCTCTCACATAGGGGATAAAAAACTCTGAGTGATCCAGGGATCTTCCCAGAGCCACACAGATCACAGGTGGTTGAAACTACAAGTTGATACGTCCTGAAGCCCAGACCAAGGATGTATCTTATATACTCTGAAAAAACATGTTTTCCCAATTAAGTGTTCCAGTAACTGTTAAAAATAAAATATTATGTATTATATGAAAATCCTAAGAATTGTATGAAATACAATAAAAGGCATATGCTTATCTTACAAAAGGCATATGCTAATAGTTGTTCAGAGTACACAACCTGAGTATTAGCAGGAGAATGATTTTCATTTTTTTTAAGAAATCTTCAGTTAAACCATACTTTTTAAACACTGTAGTATCATTACCCATGTATCTATAGACTGTGTAGTTTTTTAAATACTAAATACCTCAGATATTGATAAACTGTCTCCAGCTTTCTTCCAAGATTTCTCATGTTCTGAGCCTTGCAGTGGTGGTTGAGTACATCGATACCTTGGGGCATTCAGTTAAAACACTTCAGTAATTAACCAGAGCAAGCTGTCAATGAAGTCAGCTCTGATTAACTAAAGGGATCCTAGAAAGGTAAAACCTGGATTTAGATAAAAATGTTAATATAAAGTAAGCAAATATGATGAAAATTACCTGTTTACTTTGTCTTTATAAACTTTTGCCAGCCATTTGACAACTCTGTCTAATCCACCTTATACACATACCCTGTGCCATCAAATTACCTGAACATCTCTCATGTGAACAGGGAGAACCCAGGTTGTAAGATTCTCATTTTCCAGTCTTCTTATTTTTTTTAACTTTATGGGTCCCCAGAGAGCAAATATATAACATCTTATCAATCTGAAATTTCCTATAATATTATTGTGATATAAGCAATTACAAGGAGCTTTAAGTGAATATTTATAATTTAACAGGGTTTTTTTTTTTTTTTGAAGCAATACCTTAAAATAAATTACTGAAATTTTTGGTTTGAATCCAGGATGTGGGGGAAAATATCTGGAGGCATGGACTTTTTGACCCTTCAAATTCTGCTGTTCACCTTTACAGCAATGGCCCTTGATTTTTTTTCTTTTTATTTTGTCTTCAGTAACATTGGCACAGAGTCTTCACCTGGTGAGACAGCAGAGGTGTAACAACCAGAGGCCACGGGGCATTTGCAGTTTGCACACCTGCCTCCTTGATAAAGGAGAAAAACGAATTCCACGGGGCAGTTTCATACAATGGGGATGTTGAGGATAGCCGACTTTCTAAATGGTTATCCAGCTAAGAAAGTTCATCCCTTCAGTAGGAAATCTAAAAGGAGAAATTCCATCAGCCTTAAGTGACAGTTTTTAACCATGAGATGACATAATATTTAGCACAAGTGATTACCTGTTATAAACACATTTAAGAGGGGCAGAATGACAGAAACAAAACCTGTGCCTGGAACTATAGCTAGCAGCTTTCCCTAGAGCACACGTGGAAACCATCGAAACCGCACAATCCTGGTGCGCCTGGATTAGTGGCTCAGCCGGCTAAGTGTCCCACTTTGGCTCAGGTCAGGATTTCAAGGTTGGTGAGTTCAAACCCAGTGTTAGGCTCCGAGCTGACAGCTCTGAGCCTGCTTCAGATTCTGTGTCTCCCTCTCTCTGCCCCTCCTCACCCCCCATCTCAAACATAAATAAACATTAAAAAAAAACAAACAAATACCTCAAAATGCTTGTCTTTCTGGCCTCTAAGGAAAACCCACTGGAAAACACACTGTAAGAGGTCCAATGGCTTCTGCTAGTGTGGATATTCCCAAAGCCACATCTCTGAATTACAGGGGTTAAATTCCCTCTAAGTCCAGATGAATTCACCCGATTAAATATTATTTGGCTAAATATTTGTATCTCTGTGCTTTTTCTGTGAAAAAAAAGTAATAACTATTCTGATATCTGCTATGGGTCCAGGAAATCAACAACTTGCCTAATTTTACAGAGTTAGTATATAGTAAGGAAGACAAAAATCTCCTGACTCAAACTGCTACTTGATTGCTAATATATCCTATTGCTTTTTATTAGGTGTTCTGAAATTTCAATTTCTGTTCTCTCTTATCAGGACATCTGGATTCTAATAGAAACTATGCCATCTACAAGCTTTATGAGTTTTAACATATCTTTGGATCTCAGTATCATTATCTACAAAATATGTTGATTAAACTATACATCTGAAAAATATTTAAATCTACAGTCCAATTTTTCCTTGCTTTTTTCATTGTTTCGGTGAGTTTTCAAAATATCCATATTAGCCTCTCAATGTAGCTACTGTTCTAACAAAAAAATACAAGGAAACAGGGAGCATTTTAAATGACACTACAGAAGGCAATCTGTACAATCCAGATTAGGAGAATGATCCAAATTCTTCATCAGATATTTTGCCAGAATAAAACCAAGAGGGAGAGAGAGAGAGAGAGAGAGAGAGAAAGAAGAAAAGAGAGAGAAAGATTGGGGGAGGGAAGAAGGCAGCAAGCATGAACATGCTGTAATAGGAACATAAAATTAAAAGAGGCTTAAAACATATTAACTGGAGCACTGCATGGCTCAGTCGGTGAAGTGTCTGACTTCAGCTCAGGTCATGAACCAGTAAGTTTGAGCCCCACGTCCTGTGCTCAGAGACTGGAGCCTGCTTCAGATTCTGTGTCTCCCTCTCTCTGCCCCTCCCCTGTTCACACTCTGTCTCTCTCTCAAACATAAATAAACATTTAAAAAATTTTAAGTATATTAACAAATTGTTATATATGAATATTATTTGGATATTAATTTGAAAAACAATAAAATTTGTGAAAAATCAAGGAAAATTGATTGGTTACTTGAGAGCATTAAGGAATTATGGTTAATTTTAAAGCGTGAAATGATTTTATTGTTATACTTAAAAAAATGAATGTCTTAGAGGTGCACTCTGAAATATTGTGGCTAAAACGAAATGTTGTGTGATATTAACCACAATATAAATCTGGGAATTGAATGGGTAGGGGTATACAGGAAAAATTTATTATAAAAGTTATGAGAATTATGAAAGACCATGGGCTACAGATATACATTCAAATTTTTAATAATGTTAAAATGTACTACATTATTAAAAGTAAATATTGTTGGGGCAACTGGGTATCTCAGTCTGTTGAGCTTCGGACTCTTGATTTAAGTTCAGGTCACAATCTCAAGGTTTGTGTTTATGGAATTGAGCCCTGCATAGGGCTCTGAGCTGTCACTCTGCACTGACAGGTAGAGCCTGCTTGGGATTCTCTCTTCCTCTCTTTCTGCCCCTCGCCCACCACCATGCATGCTTGCACATGCTCTCTCTCTCAAAATAAATAAACTTTAAAAATAAAAGTAAACATTGTTGATAAAGACTGTATATGGGATTGTTACCTTAAAGATAATTTCAATCTAGTTTAATAAGTGATGAATCTGATTTATCTATGCTAAACCAAAAGCTTAAAAGCAAGGTCTTTTGGCACAAATACAGCATTTATGTAAGTAGTGCTTCAGATTTCATTGACCCCAGATTGAACATGACTTTTTACATATCTTGTTTATTTTTCTCATTATTAACCTGTTTATCTCAATTTGCACTTCCTCTGAAAAGGCCGAGGAATCCTTACTGCCTTTAAGATACAACCAGAGAATCTTTACCACCACCACCTCAAGATAAACACAGACTTGACCTTAACGCAAACAAGAAAGGCTACATTCTTTCTCTCATACTCATTCAATGGATCCCTAGGGGTCTACATATTTGCTAGTACAGAAATGCAGACAGGGGTTTCATTTTTAGTACTTAAATTATGGTATAGTTTCCAGAGATATTTCTCAAGGGAAGGTAAAATCTTTCTACTTACAAATAATATTAAAGCTTCACTTTTGTAAAAAAGTTCACTGAAATTTTTTCTAATTTAACTTATTGACAGCTTTATTTACGTTATATTTTTTTAAAGTTTATTTTTGAGAGAGAAAGAGAGAGAGAGAGTGCAAGCAGTGTAGGGACAGAGAGAGGAGAGAAGGAGAGAATCCCAAGTAGGCTCCAAACTGCCAGCACAGAGCCCAGCGCAGGGCTTGAACCCATGAACTGTGAGATCATGACCTGAGTGGAAACCAAGAGATAGACATTTAACCAACTGAGCCACCCGGGTATCCCTGCATATATCTTGATACGATTTCTCAGATATAACAAATTTTTAAAACTGCAAGTCAACATATAACATTCATAAACAAAGATATGCCGTCAATACCAATTATCTCTTCTGGTGATTACACATTTTCCTTTGTGGCAATAATATCCTTCCAAATTTTGGAGAAAAGTTTTTTACTCAATTTTTAAAATTATACATTAGCTACAAAACCTCCAAAATATAAATTCTAATCAATCTATATTTTTAGACATTTCGCCATGTCATTCTATAATTTTATATTAATATTGTTGCTTTTAATGATAAGACAATGTCATTCATGTTGGAAAATGTATTATGGGCACACATTTATTAATTCCTAAAAGATAAACCAGGCTGATGATTTCACAACGATTCCATAGACTGTACCTGCATGTCTTAAGGAATAATTATGAAGGAACATGTTTATAATTTATATGAAACTTATCATGAAAGCAAAATTATTCACTTTTTGTCTAGTAATATATATGTGCTTTTATGTAGTTGAAAATATCAGGAATTATCAGAGATATTACTGTTTGCTAACAAATACAATATTAATCATAAAAATGTTTATATTATTGACATACGTATAAGCTAAGACTTAAAACAGAGAGAAATTGGGAAGACAGATGCTTATAAACTTGTGCAATTTTACACAGTTATTTAGTTGAAGGAAATATTACATTAGACCTCAGTTAAATTATGGAAAATAGGTTAATATCAAACATTTGGAATTGTATATAAAATTATTGTTTATTATTTAAATGAAGTCCCAAATCTTGTGTTGATATATTCCAATATGATTTTTAGGCCCAAAATTTATTCTAAAATAAGCCTTACATGATGGAATCCACTAAGAATAACTTCTAAAGATCTATCCATTTAAGATTGTTTGTACAATATCCAGGTTCACTGCCATGGCTATTCGGACATAATTGTCCAACATTTATGCACGACCTAATTTGCCAAAACATTAATTCTCAATATGGCTTCTTCTCGGGGCGCCTGGGTGGCTCAGTCAGTTAAGCGTCCAACTTCAGCTCAGGTCATGATCTCGCAGTTCGTGAGTTCAAGCCCTGCATCGGGCTCTGTGCTGACAGCTCAGAACCTGGAGCCTATTTCAGATTCTGTGTCTCCCTCTCTCTCTCTGACCCTCCCCCGTTCATGCTCTGTCTCTCTCTGTCTCAAAAATAAATAAACGTTGAAAAAAATTTTAAATAAATTACTAGAATACTTTTTAATGATTAGAAGTCTAATGAACATTTGCTGTTAACTCACAATTAAGTTAACTAAGAGTTAATTATATTTGTTTACTAAAAGTACACAGTTTACTACATTTTAATATTTCTTTTTTTGTATGTTATCTCCAGTAAACTGTGAATTCCGTAAAAGTGAGATCTTATACTTCTTGATGCTATTTGTTTAGAAAATTGACAAAGAACCTTACACATGTTAAGGGATTAGTAAATGATAGTTAAATACTTAAGTATACTAGAAAATTTAATATTTGAAAATATAAGCACACACACAAATAAAACTCATAAACACATATTAATAGTATACATCTAATCAAATCCCTTAATATGGAAGATAGATATCAAAAGATATCTGACTCAGAAAAAAGTAGTATTAAATGCAAGATATTAAATTTAAAACTTTCACAATTTGGAGGCACCTGGGTGGCTCAGTCAGTTGGACCTCTGACTTGGGCTCAGGTCATGGTCTCGTGCTCAAGTTCGAGACCCACATCAGGCTCTCTACTAGGCTTGCTACTGTCAGAGCAGAGCCCGCTTCGAATCCTCTGTCCCCCTCTCTCTCTGCTCCTCTCCCGCACACGCTCTCTGTCTCAAAAATAAATAAACATTTAAAAAATAAAGCTTTCACAATTGCACTTAATTACAAAATAGGAAGGGAATAAGACAAAATACAAAAAATAGCACATGGATCGTTGATTATGTAGCTTTGACATTATTCTCATGAACAACTATAAATAAAACCTGCTTATATTATTAGCATAACACATATCTTGGAAGGGAAGGAAGGACCCTGATCACTTAAGATTTATATTGAGGAAATGAAATAATTATGCATGTAATAATGAAGTACCTATATTTGGAGGGTGGGGATCTACATGTGTCATTGCATGCTAAGAGAAGTTCCTGTATAATTTATGTTGAAAAGCAAATATAAGAAATGAGGTCAGATGACGGGTGAACTGTGGGGGGTTGAAGATAAGCCTGAGTTTCATAGTAATTTTCTTTAACATTTATTTATTTTTGAGAGACAGAGAGAGACAGAATGTGAGCAGGGGAGGGGCAGAGAGAGGGAGACACAGAATCCGAAGCAGGCTCCAGGCTCTGGACTGTCAGCACAGAGACCGACACAGGGCTCAAACCCACAAACTGTGAGATCATGACCTGAGCCGAAGCTAGACGCTTAACTGACTGAGCCACGCAGACGTCCCAAGAGTGTCATATTAAAATCAGATGATGCAAAAAGTAAAATCTCCACACATGTCCCATTCTAAGTTAGGCAGTTTGCATCCAGCTCTTTAGGAATATCAGGTTAGAAAGATTAAATATTTATCATCTTTAATTCAACTAATTTTTGAGCATTTATATAATTTGACTAGTGAATTTACCCAAATGTACTCTTTTTAATAATCATTTCGCTCTTAAATTTCA
The DNA here is from genome assembly GCF_023721935.1 of Panthera uncia. NCBI lineage: Eukaryota > Metazoa > Chordata > Mammalia > Carnivora > Felidae > Panthera > Panthera uncia. Next base: position 57,969,815 of record NW_026057576.1, read on the forward strand.
TTATCTTTTACTAATATGAGTGCAGTAGATAGTTTTAAAATAATAATATATCCACCTACTGGTTATGCTTCCCCTTAAAGTGCAAATTTCTTCATAAAGTCTATACCTGTTGGCAGACACGCAGCTCTCATTTTGTATCTCACATTCAGAAGAGTTTTAAAACAAAACAAAACAAACAAACAAACAAACCCAAATCCATTTCAGAGTGTTTTATTTTGTGAGATCATTCATCAGACTCTCCTAACACTACACACTGCAAATTCAGGAACTTCAGAGAACAGAGCACTTTAGAATCACCTTCGCAGACAAGAAAGGACTTCTAGAAATAACTGTTCTAATAGCTGCCTGAAGGATTCTGCAGTCTTTAAAGCTAGCACAGAACGGCTTCAGTGGTCAGCTTCGACCTGCCTCGTCAACCAACCAGGATTTACATAGCTATATATTTCCAAGGGGTTTCTTCTGGCCCAAGCCCCCTGCACGATTAAAGGGGTCCTTGGGTCCCAGAAGTTACATCTACTGTGACCCCAGGCTCCTCTCACGTGTGCTCAAGCTCTGAGCCCTGGGTATTCTGCATTCTGCGAGAATATGGCTGGGGGTGTAGGGAATAGAATTATAAACAACAAAATAAAAACAAACACACAAATCCTTCCACTCAGGTTTTAGAAAATAGCAACAGATAGATAAAACAGGCATAGGGACTGTGTCTAAACATCCCTTCTGAAAACTTCCCTAACATATGACATTGGTTTACATAAATAGAGCAACATAATATTTATAAACATCTAAATTCCCAACACTCAGTAAAATCTTGAGTCATCGGATTTTCTCCCAGCAAAAAGTACCTATTAACTGACATTTGGATATATTCATATAATAATCATTATTTGAAATGATAGGCAGATGTAGCAAGCAAATCACAATCTTAATGTGAAAGTCAAAAAGTAGCCTAACTACTGGGAGATATAAATATTAGCATAATAAAGTTACTACCTACCATGGAGAAAATTACCAATTCTTGTGAACACATGAAGAGTGTATTTGCATATTTATGGCAAGTGCCTGTTAAAATTGGCAGCAACTTTTTTAAATTTACTGTTTTCAGGATGACATTCAAGGTGAGTGCATTTTATTATGCTCTGATATTTGAAAATTGAACGCACCATATATAGTATATACATTTATCATTTTCATTCACTGTCTGCTAGTGTGTGTGCCTGTGTGTGTGTGTGTGTGTGTGTGTGTGTGTGTAACCTAGGCTATGCATCTCCACAGCTATGAGAGCAGTTATTATACGGCTTGCTATCATATCAAAAATAATATCTGTAAGTGAAATGCACCAAAATCAACCTTTGTAGAATCAAACACAATACCCATGGTGAAAATATTTTCTTCAAGAAGAAACAAGTTATTTTCTTGTATGTGACTTTCAAGATCATACTCATGGATTTCAGAATTGCACCTTATCAAAAGTTCTTTGTTTGTTACAAAAAAACCCCAAAATATTGAATAACAGAATTCAAAGTTAATAAGGTTGTGTGCTAAAATATAAATTCAGGGATGACAGAAATCATTCAAAATATACAAGCCAAAAGTATGTGTATGTATATATAGATGTATATATTTAAATTAGCAATTAAACAATAACATTCCTAATATATATTTACATAGATACTGACAAAAATTAATAGATGATACAGCAGAGCACTAATATGAATTAATGGTATGCATATATAATGTTCTATATGTATGATAAACTAATTTACACTAGAGTTTATATTCGTAGTAACTTAAATTGACAGTCCTGTATTTTTCTACAAAAGCAACTTTCACTTTCATATGTAGCTGTTGACTGTAGTGCTACAAACTTATTTTAAATAAATCCAAATTATATATTCTTCATGGAGACAGTTATAAAAATTGCTTTATAATTTCTTTAGTGTAGTAAATATGTTTCATATTCAAACCTGACTTAATTTTCCTTACAATTTACTAGAGTTTTTCGTTACTTATGCTCTAAAGTCAGGATACAAAAAAAAAAAAAAACAAAAAAAAAAAAAAACAAAACAAAAAAAAAAAAAACATAGTTTCTCCTCTATTTTGTCCTCCAGGTCTTTTGGAACAATGTACATGCATGAGTTTTCTAAAATTCATCACTAGGAAGTGCTGTCTGGCAAGCATTCCCATTTTCTTATTCCGGTAGCCAAAAAGAGCTAGTGAAATCTGCAAGCCAGCAACCACTTAATCTATGGCAGACTCTTGGTGCTATAAATCCATAACTAATCAGGATCAGCTGATAATGAATGCAACTTGTCTTGAACATCTATTCTGGGAAAAAAAACTTTCCTGCAATCCCATGTAGGCTTCTCCCACTCTTTGATTTAGAGAGTAGACTCAAAGCATGTTGGTGCTTTTAATAACTAATAATGTAACATGAAACAACAGCTAACACTTATTCAGTGCTCACAATGTGCAAAGAAGTATGCTAAACATTTTGTATGAATTAACTCGTTGAATCCTCATGACAAATGAAAGTAATTACCTGATGTAAATAAATTCACAATATTTTAAGCAGTCATTAAAAGGCAAAAATGGAACTGATTTACCCAAACCTCTGTTTTTAATCACTGCACTCACTATCTTTGAAAAAGTCCCTCACACGGTGAAAACTATCAATGCGATCAAAAAGGACCCATACCTCTGTGTTCTAAAACAGTAGATGAATATATATTCTAAACACATTAAACCTGTTTGTCTCCTAAACAATGATTTGAAAGGAATAAAAGAAACCTCTATACACTTCAGATTTTTGTTCAGTTTCCTCATTTAAAGTACCTATCTGAATGACATTGGGGAAAATATTCCACATTTTAATTATATCTTCTGTCAAAATGTTATCAAATTCACAAAACCTCCAAACTATGATGCCCTGATAGTACATTAGTGACATCAGAAATGTACAGATACAAGGTCTCTGATAGGAATAAGGGTACCCTGAGCATGCTCCAACATGCATAAATTCATATGCATGTAGCCAGACTTTTAGGGCACTGTCATCACTTTAGTTTTCCCCATAAAGTTAATCAATCTTTTGGCTTCATTTTTTTTTCTGTCAGTGAACACACATGGTAAGAATACAGTTTCATAGCTTACCTATTGCTCTCATTATATAATGAAGTTTTTCAAGCTTTTTTTTTTTTCATGATAATCCATTCAGTAGATGAAAGCCTTATGCAAATGACATGAAATGCTGCCAAAGCAACATGGAACCTGAGGTTGTTAGTGTCTTATTTTTATTTTGTGCTTTTCAGAATACGTTAATTATCAAGTTAACTCCACTTCTGTTCCTTCTGGTGTACACTAAGGAGTCAGAAAATTGGGAGTCTAATTCTCCAATAACCAGAGGTGCACTTTGGTTCAAATATTTACACTGTCTGGGTCCTTTAAATAAGGAGATAGTACCCCACGTTTTCCTTTTAAAATTTAATGTGATTAGCTTTCTATTTTTCTTCATTATTTCTCATTCCACAACTCTGAAAACATACTTAAAAACTAACATTTAAAAAAAGCTAATTGTTTTTGCTTTTAGATGTAATTTTAAAAAGTTCTTTGAAGTAAATCTTCAATAATTCACTAGATTTTAGGAACCAGATCTTTATATTTGAAGACTATTGGCCTTCTAAGTGACTCAGTAATTAAAAACTGATAAACTTTCAAATGGGTTTCTCCATTCAATCATAAAGTTGAATAGTTACCAAAGATGAGCTAATCCCCTTACCTCCATTTGGGCCTCACCTAAACCATTCCAGAAAAGGTTTTGTAACCTTTCTCAGAATTTTTCACATATGTTCAAAATGTATTATATTAATTTTTTTAAGTAACTCAAAATCTGAATGACTTGTTATCACCATATGGGCATAGAGAGTATATGCTCAACATTTTCAGCATAGTAACCATTTGTCCTGAATCATCTGATCATAAATCAGGATAAATCATCCCAAATTGAAAACCTTATTTGCAGATGTAGTTTGCTTTTCTATTATTCTGCTCAACTGTATTACACATTTCTGGGGGGATTCAATTCAGCTTATTCATTTTATTAAGCATAGATGGAAAGACAATATACTTGTTCATGCATGCATTTCTTCAGTTATACGCTCTCACACACTCACTCAGAACCAGTACTGCCTTGCAGACTTTGGTTTATGCTGCAATTTCTATGGTCCCGGATCTGAGGCACCCGCTGCTAGCAGGTGTCTGCAGGTGTTTGCCTACAAGACGTTCATTGACAGTTTATTGCAACCAGCGTACCTTCCCTGGTAGTGAAAAACAGTGGCAAAAGCACTACAGGCTAAGTAATGTAGGATAATGATGCTTCATGTACTGTGAATGCATAATTATTCATTATCAGTTGGGCAAAAATTAATCATTCTTCTGTGATATTTTTCCCATGGAAGAACTAGTTATCAAATTCTAGTTTCCACAGGCATTGTCAGTGTATTGGAAGGACTGCAGCTGTACTATGAGTCTCATGGACATTTAACTTCTGACAGCTGTGAATGCTTCTTTGTGAATGCAGACATTGCTCTTTGACTCAGAGTTTCTGGAAGAACTCCAAGATGCATTCTCAAGGGCTGCTGCAGACTCCCCGCGTGCATGTTAGGAGAAGGTGGTCAGAAACGTCATGAACTGCTAGCATGGACAGAAACCTGTATTTTTTCTACATATATTTATTTCAGTATAGCTAAAAGTAGATGCAGTAATAGTCAATGATGAATCTAATATTTATAAATTTTCAATATTTGAAGACGTATCATACTTAACGTCAAATCATTCCATGTTCAACTTTACTTACATTGAGGAAGTACTAACATAAGCCAAAACTCAAATATTTTCTTTGAGTTTTATGGAGACACCTGTGTGACATTCATAACAAAACTGGGCTATTGGACATGGATGATCAAAATATTAAGGGTCAATAAAGTATAGTTATTTATAGTGGGTTTTAGTCATTTGTGATTAATATTTTCATGAACCTAAGTGGTTTATCAATTATAAAGAAATTTCATTAGGTAATGAGATTATCTCATTTATGTACTCTTTGGAAAACTTAGAAAATATGTGTTATGCCATTTTCAATTTTATATGATTTCTAGAACAAATTCATATGCCAAAGGGCTATGGGTTGTATCCTTAAACTTATGCATGAAAGGGTTGGTATGAGTGCTCTTCAAAGGAGCCATTTTAGTATTGTATTATTGATTTTTTTAGCAGGTATATAATGCTTGCTTTGACTACTGGTTTACTAAATATAAAATAATAATTAGTCAAAAGCTCAAAAATAGAAAAACCTTCTATTATGGACATTTTTTACATTAGAAAAGTATACTATATGTATTCAAAAATATTGTTTTATGAACCTTATGTATTCTAGTTGCTGTGACAATAACTCCTGGTAGCTAATAATGTTTTTTTATTCTTAAGGTAGAACAATATATTTGTAAATATATTTAATGATCAGTTTAAGATATATTTTATTTGTAAGCGTAACACTATGTATTAATAATTTGAAAGGTATTCTTACTGCTGACTTTCTCAGAAAACATTCAACATTATAGAAATGATTAATCACTTAGAAGGTATGTTTATTAAAGCTCATTACTAAGTATTGCTAGACATTATTTTCACTTTTCCTTTAAACTGAAGTAAAAGTCCAAAAGTGTGCATCTAAATTAGCAAATTTTTAAAAAAGAAAAAGAAAAAAGATACCAAAGTCCCTGTAATTCATATCATGGTATGGTTCTGCTCTATACTGTCTGTATGAAACATTGAATATCACCAACTACCTTGAGGCAACATGAAGTTGTTTTAATAATTACATGAAAGAATATGACCATCTCACAAAATAGCAGGCAAACAGCAAATGAATGTATGTTGTAGGCATGCATACATTTTAGTTGATTGATTTTGAATTATAAATGATGTTAGAATCACTTGTTGATGCTTGTGTTAACTGTGGCTGGTAAATATAATTACAAATTGAAAAACTTCGTCAAATAGATTCCTATTCTTTGGGACAAATCAATTTAAGCCTCTCTTTCTCTCTATAATAGATGACTTCTAAATGCTATTGTATCAATACTATAATGAAAACTTTTTAATATAAAAATACCTACAAACAAATTTTAGTATTTACATTCAATCAAGTTGCAGTATAGTCATTGATCAAAGTCTGTCTTCATAGCAGTCACTATCCATATAATATTGCAGTTAAGGACACAGTTGATTGTACAACGAAGCATGCCTCTTATACTAGTGATTCAAATCCAAATTGGTTATTTGTTCATTGGGATACGTAACAATCAATTAAAATTGCAGCATACATTATAATAGGTCACATGACAATAACTGTGAATCTAGTTTCACTAGAGAAGCATCATTAGATTGACAGAATGCTTTTGATCACAGGATAAAAATGCATCATGTAATATTAAATAAAAATTAGCTGCCTTAGATCCATTTATCACAAAATGTACACCGTTCTCATTATCATTCTATTATTAATATTTATTTAAATGAAAATAACTTTACATTTTAGGATAAAGTGAATCATTTAAAGTCTACATTTTGGGTAATAATACTACGTTTCTTCCAGGGACATTTTAACACTTATCATCTGATTAACCAGCGTGTTTTTTTTTAAGGTCCATTGAAGAGAAGCACAGTAACTTTTTTATATATAAAATATGTGATCTACCCAGAGTGGTTTCTGCAGAAATGCAAGTGTATAGTTGTTGCCAAGCCAGAATCAAGAATGGCGTTGAAGTCTCTGAGCGCCACTGTACTGCTATGGAATAGATGGCTTCCTCTCAATTTTGGACTTAAGCTCTCAAGCAATTCATGCTTCTTTTGAAGCTATATTGACTTTGCCCAAAGAAGAAATACAATAATGGAAATATAGGTCAATTTTATTATTAATATTTTAGATAAGCTGATCGAAAACAAATAAAAATTAATCTCAAATATTATAATAATTTGTAATGAGGACTGGTTACCAAGCTATTACATCTCTGTTTCAAATATATAAATATGAATTTATTTAAACTGAGATTTATTCAGATCTTCATGGAAAATAGAGGACATATTTGCATTCTATAAATTCATTAATTATAATTTCTTGTCCAAACTCTGCCCACTCTACTTGTACAAGACAGCATTGAACTTCAAAATAGAGCTGTTGTATTCAAATGGTGGAATGTAAGAGTTCAAGTGCTGTTTTGTTACTGACTGACAGACTTCTCTGTACAAAAAGCCTATTCCAGGATAGTTCCTTGAAGCAAAATACCCTCTTAGGACTTTCTTCTCCAGTTCCACTAACATCCCACTGTGTGATCTGAAGAAAAGCACCTTAGAGAGTACTCCATCATACATAAAAAGGCACTTATCTTCTAATAAAATTCTATTGATATAAAATAATCTACCTTGCCTTCTTTATAGTGATGTAATAAGGATGTAATAAGGAATTTTGAAATACCTGTAAAATGCCTTGAAATCTTTAAAAGAATGGCAGGAGTCTTCAACTGAATGCAATTTAAATGAATTGAATACAGACCCTCAACAGAATGCAAATCAGGCCCCTTGCCAAATGTGAATCATAATTGTCCTTATTTATTGAGAGTGTCATAATCACCATCATTACTCATGAGTACAGCTGTTCATACTGATTGACTTTCAAGGTATCCCAGAAATTGTGTGAGAAACACAGCTGCAGCCTTCTAGGGATTTATCCTCTAGATCTGTACTGTCCAATATGGTAGCCACAAGGCACATGTGGTTACTTATATATAAATAAGCTAAAATTTTAAGAATTAAAATTGTATTTGCTGTGTCAGACCGACCACATTTCGGTTGCTCAACAGTCACCTGTGGCTAATGACCATCATATTGGACACTGCAAATAGGGGTTAGTTCCATCATCACAGAACGTTCTGTTGGAGAACATTTTTATAGAGGCTTGGCAAATATATGTTACAAAAAATAGTATTCAAGTATTCAACTTATGCAATAGTATTTTTTAAATTATTTTAATGTTTATTTATTTTTGAGAGTGAGAGAGAGACAGAGTGTGAGCTGGGGAGAGGCAGAGGAAGAGGGAGACACAGAATCCGAAGCAGGCTCCAGGGTCCAAGCTATCAGCACAAAGCCTGATATGGGGCTCGAACTCACGAGCCATGAGATCATGACCGTAGCCAAAGTCAGACGCTTAACTGATTGAGCCACCCAGGTGCCCCTATGCATTAGTATTGTTATATATTATATTCCACTTATTTTGACTGGAGAATGCAGGTGACTTGTCAAAAAGTAAAAATGACCCTGAAATCCTTCAACTACCCTGATATGAGTCAATTATTTTATATCAAACATAATACGGTTTAGGATAATATATTTAGCAAATAAATATTTGTTGAATGAAAAAATTCAAAATTGGACATGCATTTATTGGGTATACAAAGAGTCTTTTGAAGCTCAGTTTTCCACTGTTTGAGGGGTAAGAAACTCAAATTCTTTGCTCAATAAGAAATGATAATCTAGTCCAGAAGAAAATGGCAACCTTAATCAGGAAACAGAACATCGTGCTAGGCAAGTGCTAGACAATGGAAGAAAATGTTCAGGTAAGGAAGTCTTTGGTGTTGGTTAGAGTGGACAGAAAGGAATTTTTTGGTGAAGAAAGGATTTACAGTAAATTCTCTAGAACAATAGCTGAAAGAAAAGGGAAGAGCCAGTTAGATGAATGAGCAGTACAACAAAACTTTTGGAGTTGGGAAAGCTGACTTGTTTTGAGGGGATAGAGAGATTATGGGAGTCTCCCCTTGAATGAAAGATCCTAGTTGATAAAAGTTGAATAAAGTATCGTCAATTTAGACATTCTCCTATAAACAACAGTCCTTCTGAAAATTTTGTAATGAAACTGTGTTTTAGGATGGCTCATTGTTTTTCTTTGAAAACCTGAAAAGGATACAGGAAATACAGATATACATAATGCCTGTTTGGATTTGTTTCCTAAGAACGACTAGAGATACGTGAGACCCAAGAACTGATAAACCTTAAGAGACAAATCCTATCTCTAATAGAAAGATACATAGAAAAGCTATTCTAGCTATATAATAAAACTGTTTCTTTTCCAGTGGACTATGCATATCTCAATGCGAGTATAAGCAGAATGGCAGCAGCCTTTGTTCTAACAGGGCCTGATGATAGTTTGTATACTTAAAATATGTCACAATTACACACTCACTCATCTTCATGCCGATAGCAGTAAAGATCTGCTGCTGACAATTTTGAGCATAAACACTTATCTTCTTTAGAGAACGATTTTGATCTTTCCTTCACCCACCACAGTATCAAATAAAGGTAACGTCACCAGTACCCAGCATGGTTCTACACAGGGAAGAAGGAAAGGGAAGCCAGCTTCTATTAATTATTATTCTAATAGTTACGACTAGCAGCTAGAATTCAATGTCACATGTTACAGCTACGAAGAAAAAACATTTTAACTAATTAATTTATAGTCACATATTCAGAAAGATATTTGGTGTCTTCACTGACAGCAATGTGTCATAGAAAAAATAGTTTTGAGAAGTGCGGGACAGAGATTAACTTGGTAACGTCATCTTCAACTCTCTACCACCTCCCATATCATTGTTCCAAATACAGATTTCCCTTGACTTACAACAAGGTTATGTCCCGATAAACCCATTGTAAGTTGAAAATGCATTTAATATGTCTAGTCCACCAAACTTCACAGCTTAGCCTAGCCTACCTTAAATGTGCTCAGAACACTTATGTAGCCTATAGTGGGCAAAATCATCTAACACAATGCTTATTTTATAAAAATAGGCTGAATATCACATGTAATTTATCGAATACTGTACTGAAAGTGAAAACTGGTGCTGCATGGGTACATAATGGTTGTTAAGTTTATGGGCTGTTAGGTTGTGATCGCTTGGCTGAGTGGGAACTGAGGCTTGCTACTCCACAGCCCAGCATCACAAAAGAGGATCGTACCACATATCCCTGGCCCAGGAAAGGATAAAACTCAAAATTCCAAGTAGTTCCCACTAAATGTGTATTGTTCTCAAACCAGCATATAGTTGAAAACTCCTAAGTCGAACCATTTAAGTCAGGGATCTTCTGTAATATCCTTATTTTTCAAGTACATGTATTTTGAAAATTTTTATTGGAAATGTGCATGTAAATTGAAATTTTGAAAAAATAAAAAATAGAATGTAAAGTGAAAAACCTTCATCCTACTAAACACTCCCTAGTCTTCCCCCAAAGGGCAAACTCCGTTACTGAATTTGTGTATCCTTCCAGAAAGATTCTCTCCTCCTCCCCAGCAGTGTACACGGATGGATGCTATGGACGCTATTAACAATGACAGGAACATATACTTACATACACTGTTATGAAAGGCAGAAGAGCATTCCAAGGTATAGATAAATATGTACCACTTTTCACTTAGACTTAGTCACTTACAAATGTGACTATTCTTACATATTACATTGTATATTACGTGTACATGTACATTACAGGTACATTATACTGTACACGTACTTTTTATTTTGGTACACCTGTAGCCTACTTTCTGAAAATATCATTGTTGAAAATATAAATGCATTTTAAATTCTGGAAGATATTTCCAACTTGTCCTCCAAAGACAGGGTTTTAACACCTAATCTATCAAAAGATTATCAGAGTATATTTATAAGTAAGTGTATGAAGCAAGGAAGAAAATTGTCTATTTTATGTACATCTTTCTTTTATGCCTCTGAGGGAAAATATCTAAGACTATAAAAAACAAATTAAATCTAAAAGTGAATAAATAATCTTGCTGAAATTAATCAGCTTAACTACTCATTTGAATTTGATAAATATCACTGCATGATAATTTCAATTGTTGTAAATCCAAATGTACCAAACTGATAAAAAATATGCTATACTACAGTTATTTAGCTTATCAATTACACAGAGAAACAATCATAAGAGATGACTCATGTTTTCCCTTCGAGGAGAAACTTTTCTGCTTTTAGGAATATGTGATATATATAATTTAATTTCAAAGACATTAAAAAGATATATATCTGAAAAACGTGTTGTTTACCAAATAAGGCTGTATAGATCTTTAGCTACACTGTCACAAAAGTACTCTTATTAGAGCTGATTTTGGAGGAGTCTGGAACCTAGCATTGGATTTTATAATCTTAACTTACCAGTTAGGCTAACAAGAAGAAATGCAAGTTCTACTTGCTTTAGATTTCAATAACGTTGGTTAGTATTTACAAGATCTCATCACTATCACGAAAGAATTTCCTTGTTTATAATGTCTTTTAGGTTATTTCATGAGAGACCATAATTCTTGACTTAGCATTTTAATATTCTAAAGAAACCACACAACAATACACAAACATAATATGATGAGATATCTTAAGAAATTATTTAATATAAGAATTCATCCAAAGAGTTGATAAAACACTAAAATGATAATTCCAGGTAATAATGAATATGAATTCATTGGTGAATTCATATCCACCAAGATATATGGCCAATTTCAAGTGATAAGTATGCTAGTTATGGTTTGAATTTAAATTTTATTAGGGAGGTATCAGATTATGTCCATAATTCACACTAATTATTGCCAAATGTATTACCATATATGAAACGTATTTATGATTATACTAGATCATTAATAACTATAATATGCACATGTATGTTCACAAATATTTAGACACAGATTCTCAACTTTTCACATCCAACCTACTCAATCAAATAATGTTTAATTTAGTATCATGCCCTTAATTCAGGAGGGATCTATTTGATCAATCATTTCATTTTCTAGTTCCCCAAAGTGTTTATGAAATCCTGTGCATTCTTTGGAGTATTATGTGAAACCAAGCATACATCTCATCTGACTATATTGTTTAGTATGGACTGAAACATGGATATGTTTGCTCGTGTAGGTGAAAGTCTTGGCTTAAATTTGATCACTGTTACATGATTAATTTATTTCTTTTCTGGCCATAGTCAATATTCAAAGAAAGTAAGAGTTCAAAGACTAGCAAACGAGGATTTTCCTTATTTCTGTGATGTTTTTCCTCCGGAATTCTGTTTGGTCTCTGCATGTCACTGTATTTTCTCCAAATTCACTTTCCTGCATAGCAGTTTATAGAGACACCTAGTGGTAAACCATCATGATGGCTTCTCAGGCTATCCTTAATATTGAGTAAATGGTAGAAAGTTGTCATCACTTATTTATTTGAACCACAAGAAATAAACTGGAATATTGTTTCTAACAAAACTATAACCTAAATTAATTGCTACCATGTTTAAAACTTTTTAGCTCAACAAATTTATTTTTAATTAGGAAATAAATCCTTTAATTCAAAATCAAAAATTAAACTGAATTGTGATATTAAATACAATTTTGAAGACTTATGAAGGCAATAAAATAATGAACTAAAACTATACTACAGCTATTTTGAAAATTCCAATAATTGATTAAACCATGTTATACCCAGAATTTCTATGGAGTTTGTCTACATCAAAAATTATGTCTGTGATAGAACTTAATATTGATATGCCAAAAGTTTCCAAGTTTAAGTAATATGTAATTTTTAAAACATGACAATTTAACACATTCATTTAAAAATATAAAAGCAATTTCATACTTTAAAAATAAATTTTCTAAAATATATAATGTTAGAAGATGATGACTACATAAAATATACGGTAACCAGACTTTAGTGGATGAAGTTTAAGTTCTCTGTTTATATAAAGCACCTGTGGCAAATGGCTCTCATTCCCCAGACAAATGTTTCTAAATTTACAGGAAGTTCTGTTATAAGATTTTATTGTGTTATTCAATGATGTTACAGATTACTTTGTTTCTCCCTCTCTTGTATATGCTTTGAATTTAAACAAAGTATGTATGGATTAACAAAAATATTTGCAAAACAGATTGAGAGGAAATTTCAAGAAATGCTGCAAAACCTCAGGAGGCTGCAATATTCACCACCTCTAGAAAACTCCTTCTAATTCAACACAGAGAGAGGATGTGAAAAGATGTTTGTGTGTGTGTGTGTGTGTGTGTGTGTGTGTGTGTATGTATATACATATACATATATATATATCAGAATCTCTATAATCCTATCGTTAACCAAGATATTATAACCACAATAGCATCCCAAACGTTACCAAGAAGGAGACAATATCAATTATGTTTAAGATGATCCCAAAAGAACATTAATTCGTAATTAATCCCAAAATAAAATAGATGAAATATATTTAAATGGTAAAACTTCCCGGTTATCATAGGAACAGGCACATGTTCACTCAGCCTCCATTGGGCCACGTATTATGATCAACTTTTTTTTTATACCTGGGAAGGACTGCAGGTCTAAGTATTACAAACACTGGAAATACGCCTTATGAATGTAAAGACCCCCCCTCTGGGGTGGAGGTGTCTGGTTTCATAGGCAAGAGCCAGGAATACTTACTGTAGAGATGATGCTAGTGGAGTTTAGCAGGTGACTCTTCAAGAAACTCGCTTTCTATCGATACTGCATTTATTTAGGGGTCTCCAGCTTTTTAGTACACACCAAATGTATTCACAAACATTCTTTCTGAAAGTCGTTAACATTCCCTTGCATCGCCCAGACATACCTATAAAACGTAATTCTTAAAGAAAAAAAAAAAAAAAAACATTAGCGCCCTTGTTTGCAGCTAGGATGAACCACTCCCTCTTCCAGGGTCCTTTAGAGTTAAGTACAGAGACAGAAGCAGGGGCAGTATCATTCTAAATGGTGGGAGGAAGGCAGGCGATCAGCACAGGGCTGGAATCATCTGTCCCTGACCACCAACAAGCCTGGCACTGTCGGGGTTATTTCCACTCCTCCCTTTTTCAATCCAAGGATTGTACAGTCCCACGCTCGAGTTACGCACAGGTTCCAAGACTCTTCGTCTCCCACGAATGTGACATCCAAGGGGGCTCCGATTGCGCCGCCCGAATCCAGGGACGCCTTCGCCCTCGGCTGCCATCTATCGGCCACCGAGCGCCCGCTTCGCCCCGGGCCCATCATGTCTGCTGCAGCTTGGCTCGCACCAGCGGCGCGACAATAAACAAGTGCATTGGACGGGGCCCTGCGCCCGCGCTGGAGCAGATGTCTCAGAGACCCCGGTGATGCTTACCGTGTTGCCACATCTTCAGCGCCCGGGAGGGAAGAAGCGATTTTCTCTGAGTATTTTAGAGCCGCCAGGCTGCCGGGACACGCCACAGGCGTAAAACAACGCTGCTCCTGTCCCCCCCCCCCCCCAGGCCCCCTAAAGGATGTCGGAGATAGAGAGTTCCAAATAATGACGATCGTGCGCCGCATCTGGGGAAAGGATGAGAAAAACCTCTGCAAACACCGGGAGCGATGAAACTGCCAAGAGGATGCGGGAACCGTACAAATACTAATTAGGGGCCGCCGCGGCGGTGGACAGAGAGAGGGGACAGCGGCGGCGGGATCCCGGCGCGGTGGTCGCCACTACGCGGGGGGTGGAGGACGGCGCAGGAGCCGTAGCCACCCCAGGAGTAGCCAAGGGGCCGATGCCACCTTTGCTCGCCCCCTCACTACCATGTACAGTGTGCGCTGCAAGAAGAAGGCGGGCGATGCATGCACACCCCCGCGCCCCGCTCCCTCTGGCTAGTCCCCAGGCGTGCGCCACTGACCAGGGGGGAATGTGGTGAAGACGGCGAGGAGGAGAGCTGAGGGGGGAGGGGAGGGGCGGCCAGCGCGAACCCAGGCCCGAGGGTTCGTGGAGCCGGAGGCTGGAGGGGGCGGCGGCTGCTGCTGGCTTGGACAAAGTTGCCCCTTATGCAGATGGCAACTGTAAGTACCCGCCTGGGGAGTGCCGCGTTGGGTGCCCGGGACCCTGCGATCGCCCGGTGGAGCGGGTGGGAACGAGTGTGCGAGTGAGCGTGAGTGTGAACGGGAGCGATCGCTCGGCGGGGCTGACCGTCACGTTGGAGGGGCCGGCGGTGCCTGGCAGCCTTCACGTCCCCTCCTCGGGTTCCGCGCCTCCCCCCCTCCAACAGCTCCCTCCCCGCCCCGCCCGGCTCCTGCTCCCGGCCCCTACCGCCAGGCGCCTCTACAGCCGGTCCTCCGCCGCCCCCTCCTCCTCCCTTCCCTATCGGCCGCTCGCGATCGCCCCCTTCCCCCCCCCCACCCCGCTGCCCGCTTCGACTACCGCGGAGATTGCCGGGGAGAGCCGTTTGGGGAGCCCCGGAACCCGCGGTCGCCACCGCGGCGGCGGCCCCGGGCTGGCGGCGTCCGGGCGCTTCTTTCCTCCCGCCGCTCGGACCGCACAGCTCGCCGCCTTCTTGCCCTGCCTGGGCTCCGGAAACCCAATGCACACCCCAAAGAGGTATTTTTATAGGGGCGGCTATGATGAGTGGGCCCTGGAGATGTGAAACGGGGTAAGTCGACCGTTTACTTTGCAAAAGAGGCTCGTGTGTGTGTGTGTGTGTGTGTGTGTGTGTGTTCGTGTGGCAGCGGGATGGCTAGCATTCCCTCTCCTCCCTCCCCTCCTTCCTTCCCTTTCCCTTCCTTCGCTTTGGGGCGGAGTGGGGGAAGGGAGCCTCGCGTCCTGGAACTCCGGGTGCTTCTGCCTGGGCCGCTGTGGGAGCAGCTGTGCCCAGAGCCACGGGTCGGGCCTGGGTGCTGGGCTCCAGCCCACGCAGCCCCACTCTGTGTAATGCAGGGATGTGCAGGGCGATGGTCTAGGGTCTAAATTCTTTGGGGGCAAATACAGTTCCTCCGCCCCCGTCCTCCCAAAAAAAAAAAAAATCAGATAATCTGAGAATGTGCAACGTACCCGCGAATTTACATCGGAGGTGCGTTTCCCAGTCAGAATGTCAGCCTTCCTCGGCTCATTCAACTTTATTTTCTCAAATTTTCGGGTTCCTTTGATGGTAAGGGGGAGGGGAAAGAGAGTGGGGTGAGAGGAAGCTCTTCGACCCCGGCTACCCAGAACTGAATTAAAGTTGTAAACGCTCGAGTTTAATACCGGCTGGTCACAATTTGCGATGGGCTGTCTGAAAGGGAGGGAGGTGAATGGGGGCGGGGAAGTCGAGGGAAGGAGGGGGAGGGGACCCAATCCCCGCTGAATGGATGTGCAGATTTCATCCTGTGGAGAACTGAATTTTCAAGGTAAACGTTTTGCTTTCCATAGGGGGTGTTTTTTCCGCTTTTAAGCTAGGAGGCGTTTGCGGTTGCGTTGGGAGGTTGGAGATACTTGTGAGGCTTATACACTGTGATTCCGATTCGTCTCGACACCTCTGGGTTGGCCACACGTGAATGATTCTCAGGCACACTTGCAACATGAGCGTGCGAATGCAGGGGCTCTTAATAACGCGGGTTGGAGTCGGCCAGGGGAGCGAGGCTTGAACCCGTGACTCAGAAATGTCTTGGCTTTAGTTTTGGTTGTGATTCGACATCAGACTTCGGTGCTGATGAGGCAAAGGCCAGGTTGACTGGAGAAGAGGCATGGGTTCCCAGAGCCCAGCATTTTTACCCAATTCCCGCCTCCCCCCCCCCCCCCCCCCCCCCCCCCCCCCCCCCCCCC